>NW_008825073.1:485586-487183 GCF_000699105.1 Pygoscelis adeliae | reverse complement strand
GTAGGGAATAAGTAATTTTTTTTACTTTTCCCTTTTTTTCAGATTTCCAGATTTTACCCATTGGGAGGAAAAATGCTTTTTTTATTTGTAAAGGAAATTCTAAAGTAATTTTTTTTTCTGCAAAACCAATTTTCAAACGTTTTTATCAGAGCAATTTAATACCACTCATTTTGGAAATCTCCATACAAACTATTTTGGCTGTTTAGTCCTTCACTCTCTTCCTTGTGAATAGAGGAAAACAACTCTTTTTGATCCGTTGCAGAGAAGCTCATGAAACTGCATATATCTGCAGTTAGGTAGAATAACTCTCCCTAAAGTCCAAAAGGATTTGGGATGTAGTCAGCCAAGTCTTTCAGACTATTTTCCAACTTGATTTAGTCAATTCTTATGGTGCATTGCACCACTTTGTTGTGACTTGATGTCAGAAATACTAAAAAAAAAAAAGAAAGGGGGGGGGAAAAAAACCTTTCCTTATTGGCATTCTGGGGAATTAAAGACCAGGAATGAGAACACCACAGTGGCAGCTGACATGGATTGTTTATTTAATTCTTCCAATTTGTTCACCTTAATGAAACACCAAAAGATTTGAGTCAGCGGTAATTAACAATAGAGAGCCTGTCTAATGAAACCAGTACAGGATGATATTTGTTTCAAGGATCAATAAAAGACTGTGAGTGAGGATCATACCGGCATCATTCAGGAAAACAAATCACTTTGTGCCAATCAATTGTCATGCTGCACATGCATGAATCTGTGTGAAGCATTTTAAATATTGCATCAGTAGAAAGACAGGAAAGGAAAAGCTTGGTAAATTTGGAGGTATTTAATACTTAATTTGTTGGTCTGTCAGGTACTATATTTATAGTTGTAGTGTTCTTCTGTGCCTTCAATAGTCATTACTAAGCAATTCTAGTGACATAATCTAATTAAAGTATGCTTCTCTTAGAGTATACTGAGTCCATTGCGTAGGGTTTCTTTGTATTCTATCACCGCTTGCATGTTTGCAGGAAAACAACGTAGACTGCATTCCCAGAAAGAAAGAAAGAAAGGAAAGAGAGCAGCTGATTAAAAAAAGCTCCTTCTCTGACAATCCTTTTGGCCCTCCAGAGACAGCAGTTGGATTCCCTGTTGCCACTAGTTGACTTAGCAATTGATAATGCAGCAATTAGCAGTGAGTTTCCAGATCTCATTGCACAAGGCATGATTTTATTTATACAGTGAAGTTATGGACTGTGGTGGGTTGACCCTGGCTGGATGCCAGGTGCCCACCAAAGCCGCTCTATCACTCCCCTCCTCAGTTGGACAGGGGAGAGAAAATATAACGAAAGGCTCCTGGGTCGAGATAAGGACAGGGAGAGATCATTCACCAATTACTGTCACGGGCAAAACAGACCCGACTTGGGGAAAATGAATTTAAACTATTACCAATCAAATCAGAGTAGGATAATGAGAAAGAAAACCAAATCTTAAAACACCTTCCCCCCACCCCTCCCTCCCTTCTTCCCGGGCTTAACTTCACTCCCAATTTCTCTACCTCCTCCCCCTCCGCAGTGCAGGGGGATGGGGAATGGGGGTTGTGGTCAGTTCATCACACGTT
>NW_008825073.1:480082-485071 GCF_000699105.1 Pygoscelis adeliae | reverse complement strand
GGGTCCGTCTTGGAGCTGGCTGGCATTGGCTCTATCAGACATAGGGGAAGCTTCCAGCAGCTTCTCACAGAAGCCACCCCTGTAGCCCCCTGCCACACAAACCACACAAACATTGACAATAACAGACTGAATAAGAAACAGTGGTGGAAAAGTTGTATCTCAAAATACAGAACAAATTTGATTATGGGAAGAATGGGGTTAGTGCTAAAGGAAGGTAAATATCTGCTACATGAGATTATTGAAAGCAATATTGAAACTAATGTGAAATTGTTTTGCATCTAAAGAACATAGGTTTGAAATTACATTGCTGAAAGAACAGAATTCAGAATGTTTTTAATTCCATGGAAAGATGCAGATTATAGACGAATGTTTAGGAACTGGATTATAGTGCTGCCTGTAACTTAGAATGGGATTAATGAAGAGAAAATACAGAAGGCCTCCTTTGAACAACGGCTGAAGGTAATTCAGAGAGCCAGAATAAGGTTAGAGGTGATTTAAAAAAAAAAAAAAAGTATAGACATAGTTCTTTGAAAAACAAAATACTACACTTAAGCTCAGTCTTTGGGTTGAACAAAAGAGCAGTCCCAGAGCCAAGGCAATGCTGAAACTAAAATAACCAACTTAATGTAGATGTGTGGACTTGAGGTGCAGAGAATAGTGTGGAGGGTGCAGGGGAATTATCAATGAGATTCATTCAGGTGGCTGAAGGAGGTTCAGAAGCTTTACTTTTTTGATCCTTGTAGATGCAAAGATGAGTGACAATTTCACTGGAGTGGTTGGTATTTTTCCAGGAATTTTGTTCTAGAGTACTTTTTTCTTTTTATTCTCATCTGTAAAACAATTAGAAAATTAATGTCACAACTCTGTCTAATGTATACTTTGTTAGGTATTCTGACAAACTAATTTGGATAATGGGAATGCATTTTTAACACAAACTCAGAAATTTAAACTCTCATGTAAATCTTATGGGCCTCACTGAGTCTAGCTACAAGAATCGTATTCAGCAATTGCATTTGTAACTGACTGGCAGCCGGAGCTGAGCTGTAGTTCTGAAACTTCTCAAACCTTATGAAGTGGCAAATAGCTCTGACTGGCTTTATTCCTGGGATGGCATGGACTCCCAATCGAGAAAGTGCCTTTAGAAAGTGGAATTTGTGTGGAATATTCAACCACCAGCAGCCACAAACAGGAGGGAATGCAGCTGGGAGACAGTAATTACGGTTTTTGTCAAAGTATCAAGGACAAGATTGTCCATGAGTGGCACAAGGTGGCAAGATTTATAGGCTAGAAGCTGCGACAGATTAACGAGAGGAAATTGTCTTTAGCCATTACAAATAATGGTTTTATGTATCAGGATATTGCCCCATCGAATTATTGGAAGATACATGGGATAGCATGAGCAACTGGAGATTGCTTCAGTGACTACTTAGAAACATGATTTCTTATTATTTCATCCATGTGTATATATATTGATGGTGTGTGTCTAAAAATATGTTTATATATATATGATAACACGGGCAATATCTGTCATCACAGCAAGCAAATGGGTTGTGGGAGGGTATGAGACAAGAATGTGTTCAGTTTGCAGCCTTTCCTTTGTGTGGTAGGGGAAGTAAAATGGGATAAGGGAAAGACATTACATAATGAGACTGATTTACCATTCATTAAAATCCTTGGACAGAGTTCAGCCGTAACAATAAAACAGCGTCTCTCCACAACCACCAATTTGGAAGCAACAAAATATTGCAAAGAATAAGGACTGTTTGTGAATATGTCAAAAATCTAAATTCCATTAATCAAAATGAGATGCAAGACATCACATTGAACTGTAGAGGCAGTAAATTAATATAGTTATTTAGGATCCAACCTAAGCTCTTCTACACTATTTACTAGTTTGTGCTGCTTGTCAGTTAAACGTGTCAGTTATCGGGACATAAAATTCCCAAGTAAAACAATTGGGAAACTTGAATTGTGCAAGGTATGACTGGTAAAAAGTGCATTTTTTTTGCAGTAGCCAGGATGTGAATCATGAGAAAGAAGTGCTGCTGACAGGAAGAAAATTGAAATCTTTGAGGTGCAGTGCTGGCAAAATTTCAGAAAAGTAGACAAAGGCTTACGTGAGAAAAATTAACTGTAGGGACTTTTGTCCGAAGTAGTTTACAGCAAATTCGATCGTGACAGCCATTGGAATGATCATAATCTTAAAGATATAATTATATGAAAGCAATGCTGGAAGGTCGTGGTAATAGAGGGCAACCATGGTCACATGGATAGAAGATATGCTGGAAGGTTGGATCCTGGTGCTCAAAGCTATCAGTCACTTGAAACAACTTCTAAAAATTCTGTTGTATGTAGGCTATAAATTAGTTACATTTTTTTAGCTGTTTTGCTTTCATCATATGTATTTTAACACTGTAAATCTGATAACGTCGTTATGCTACTTCTGGAAGAGGAGTTGATCCTCCTCCACATCTTACAAATGATAGAGCTGTAAGGTTAATGGATGCTAAATTGCACAGATATTACCCATGTGCTAGTCTGCTTTTAAAACTCTGATTTTGATTTCAAAAAACCAACTTCTGATGAATACATCTGACGATAAAGCTTTGCAAAGAACATTCATTTTCTACAAGCGTGACCTTGCATGACTGATAGTGACCATTTCTTTATGGTCAAGGCCATCTTCTTTCTTGACAAGTTATTCGTACTAATCTACCATGACGTGCCTCCCATTTGGTACAAACTCACTCTGTATGAGGGAATTCCAAACTGAAGAGAGCCATACAATGTTTGAGAAAAATTCCCACGTTGCTTTTCTGTTTCCATTAGGAAACTGCTCTGGTTTTTGTGTAAGTGTTGGTCTGTCTATTAAAGTAGATTGTTTTGTTTGTTACTGTTGAGTATGTGTACGTAAGTTGCTAAGTGCACGTCTCCTTTATTTGATACTTTTCCCTATTCTTGTTTTGATATTTTTCTGATGGCTTAAATAATTTGTCTGTGAAATAATCAGCACATGTTTAGAATATGACTAGGTACATTTTCAATATAGAGAAATACAAAACAGATGGAAGAAAACATTTAATTTGCAAAGGAGTGGTAAAGTAACTCAGTGTTCAGCCTCTTGTTTTCTGGTTTCATGTCCAGTCATAATAAATAAATGAAAGTGTATGACTTACCAGTAGCAATGAGAAAGTTGAATTAAAGTACGTTGTGTTTTAAATTGTATTTCTCTTGTAAATTGGTCTGGAAATTTGTGCAAGTTGTAAATATTCTATATGAAAGCATGCATCAAAATTTGACATTCTACTGGGGAGGTCAAATCATTGGTTGGTACAAGTTGAAATTGAGAAGATACTCAGTTTTTCTTAAATACAAAGTTGCATTTCTACTATATGTTCATGAAATTCACGCAGATTTCACCTTATTTTTTAATATTCTCTTCTTTCTTAATTTTACAGTGTGTACCTGCTAGGCTATATTCATTACCCTGAAACAACATATATAAATCAAGCATCCCAACTGATTTCATCCCTAATGTATTTCAGAACACTAATTATTAGCTGAAATTAAGAAAAGCTGCACACGAATAGGAATGCATTAATGTGCCACGTGAAAAAGCAAAGGAAGCACGCTCACAGTCCTTGCACTCTGAGTTCTCCTTACGAGGTTCAGATGAAAACTGCGTTCAGAGCTGGTGCATGGTGCGTGTGTGTCTGAAAGTATTGTGATGTCCCCATGTCTGAAAATAATCTCACATTTGTTTGACACTTGTGGATATGTCTGGCTTTTTTCCTAAAGAAATCAGGGACATAGGTAGCTATGAAGTAGTTTGTTTTCAGATGCTGAAAGAACAAATTTTTATCTTCCATTCCGTGTAATCTCTCTCTCTCTCTCACGGGCATCTTTTTTATCCTAAGAGTCTGTCCTTATTGTTGAGGACTTGTTATGCTTGACATTTCAGCCACCTCTTGTCCCCAGTCTTATCATTTGTGTTGGTGAAATGTGTTATTCACAACACTAGTAGTGTCTAAAGATATATTACATATTTAAAAGCAGTGTGAGGAAAAAATGACTTGTTTTTATGTCGTATCAATATTCATTGCACTTGTAATTGCTGTTGCAGTTGTAAAGAGAAAAGAAATGGGGAACCTATTAAACTGATAAAATATCAAGTATCTGAATTGTGAAAATGATTTAGCATCTAATCTAGTTCAACCTGTGCAGATGCTGCTGGAAAGGCTTAGGGCTATTTCATTCTAAAATTTTTGCAAGTAGTTACCATTACTTGTATTTTTTTATTTAGAACAAGTTGGACTCCTTCCATTTGAAGGATACAGGCAATTTAAAATGTGTTCTTTATTTTCTTCTTGGTAAATACAAAAGAACAAATGTCAGCACAAATTATTGTATCACACAAATGGGAGGATATGCCAGTGTGACTGTTTCCTTTTCTCCCTAACACTTTGAAGCTGTTACTCACTGTTGTATGGATTTGGTATATGACAGGTGGAGCGACATCTACTCATTTAGGATAGGAAAATATGACTGGAAAGTTTCCAGGTCTTTGGTTTGATTTAGACCCATTTGCAGTTGTATAAGAGAGAGAATAAACCCTAAGGAAAGCTATAGACCTGTGATGTATTGCACTACAAGGACTGCATTAGAGCCCTTGTCTGGTAGTGTAAATAAAGACTTTTATATTTTCATTTATTGACTGCAACGCTAAGAAAGCTTTCCAGTAGAAGTGGCTGAAAAATAATGTATAGATAAACCTATAGGAGACACAGAGGCATTTTAGAAAGTAGAGAACAATTAGCTTTATCATCAAAGACAAAAGCGTTGTTATACACAGGCTGCTTTGATTCTCAGAGAACCTATTGATATTTCCCCATGTGTTGAGCTGCTAACAATACCTTCAGTAGAAAAGGCAAAATCTGTTCTCACTCGGGGGAGGTGGTACTTCATAGTCCATTTGTATTTTCTTGAACA
>NW_008825073.1:465408-480042 GCF_000699105.1 Pygoscelis adeliae | reverse complement strand
AAGAGTGGGTCCAAGCCCTCTGCCACTGGGATTATAGGGTCTTTTTCTTTAGCTTCTGTATGACCAGGCTGAGCTCTGGGTTGCGTGGAAATACAGGAGTACCGACCCGAGTGTGTGTAGGGGTGATGACACACTGAGGATGGGACAACAAACTCAACCCATAATCCACAACTCAGTCCCATTTTTAACAAACATATAAGAAAATGATACAGGGAAGACTGTGAAAAAATTACACATTCCATTAAGTCTATATTCATACTTCTTTTTATAGGCTTTTGTATCACTGAATGTGTAGGGGTTATGATATAGTATGTAATATCTTCAATATTTTAATAGAAATGAGTGATTAATGATTCACAAAGCATGAAAATTCACTAGTCACTTCATTAGCTTGTGAAAATTAGCTCTCTCCAGCAGAGCGTATATACATTGTCCTGCTCACCTGCCTTCTCTCTAGAATAAGTATATATAAGATATACAGTGCTGAATTTACCCCCGAAGGCTTTTAACGATCAAAATATGAGTGCTTGAGTAGGCTGGAAGCACTGGCCTGAGTTCTGCCACTGTCATGATTCCTGAAGTAACGAATCATTCCTTGTGGCTCAGATATCACTGTTAAAATGAAAATGGATGTGAACAGGAAAAAGCTATGGAAGAGTTCACAGCTCACATTAGTCAATCTAAAGCTGTCTTTGTAAAGTGTTGCCTTGCAATAAAAATCTGTTTTTACTCACATAAATAACAAAGAAAAAAAAACAATGATCTTGATCTAAAAATTCCCCAAGTATGTCTGCAGAGATGTTTGTAGTTATCTCTTATTTATACTCATTTGATGAAAGAAGGAAGTAGGATCCGGATATAGAGTTTGTCACTTAGTCTTTGATCAGCACCTATATAGGAAATGTTACTTAGAGAGGAGAAAAGTGCTCCATGATCATCAAGTCACACTGTTTGTGTGTCCTGAGCACTGGTGAACAGCAGAAAATGATGATGTGAAGGGGAGGGAGTATTAAGATTTAAGTGGAAACTTCACTATGTGCAAAAAATGCAAATTGTGCAAATCAAGTATTTGTAATACTCCACTTACCAGTAAGGCATGAGAGAACCAGGGTCTTGAATTTAGAGGAAAAGGATTGAAGGGCCTGAACGTAGAGCTGATCCAATGGCACAGAGACATGGCCAATGGTTCTGCAGAAGCACTGAACAAAGCTGTACTTTTATTCCTCTATAAATGCAAAATAACTATTGATTTCAGTCCTACTGCCCTGGATTCACACAAGTGGAACAGAGGAGACTCCTGTTTACCAGTATGTAAAGCTGTTCAGTGCCTATTTACCTGGCCAGGATATTTTCATGTGTGTACCAACTACCAGTGCCTAGTAATTATATATCTGTTAAATTCCATAACTTGCTTTTGCACCTTCCTAATCCTCACACTGCAAATTCAAATGCTTTGGAGGAAAGATATATGCCTGTTGTCTTTTTAAATTAGCAGTTCTTACCAAACGCCCATACGTGGTGTTAAAGTACATGTTTTTAACTCCCTAAGTTTACTTTTCTCTGTTTATGATTTACATGCACACATATCCAGTTACATGACATACAATCCCGTGCATCAAAGAGATACCTATGCTACTGACAAATGAGCCTGTGCTACAAAGTCAGCTTTTACTGTAGCTGCAGGTATGTCTGTAACTAGGAGTTACTCAGAGCGTTTGTCTTTCTGCACTCTAGGAATCGTGCAGGCAGTCGTAGCTACTGCCTGGCCCAGCTTCCCTCTGGCTGCTCAGGTGCTGGGAATTGGGCAGCTGCAGTTTTTCCAAAGCTGGAGAAGTTCTGTATGCAAACCTGCAAGTTGTTTCTGAATAATTTAATATGTTTATAAATGAGTTCATACAAGACCAGCGGTGCTTTTTAAATCTTAAGGTTTAACATTTTATTGTCACATAAGCACAACAATAATATTAAAAGGAAAGCAGTGGGCTTTTTTCTTTCTTTCCTTGAAGTGATTACAAAGTATCAGCTTATCCTAGTGCACTGGTTTGCTAATCGGCTAGTCACTTGCTTAAGCCAGCAGATAACATGGGCAGGATTTGGCCATTACCCTGCAAGTAAACGGAGTGACAGTAACTGCACTGCCAGTTCTTTTCCCGTGGCACCAGCGAGTGGGCAATCTGGAACCTGGGAGACAAAGGGAAACCGGTGTGACAGGCCTGGAGGCCAGGACTTCACCAAAACATCGCCGAGGCACTCTCAGGCTACAGCTGTTAAAAGCAGCGTGAGTTTCATAATTTCAGTGTTCCTGCTGCTTCTCTGCTTTAGTCCGTTTTTCTATATTCTATTTTAGCTGGAGTCTCCCTAATTTCACAACTCCCCCGTGGTGTATAGGATTTTTTATAGCTGTAAGGATTGTGAGTTGTTGCCTTGGAAACACAGTTGTGCATGCAGCTGTTGTAACTATACTTGTTACTTTTGCTTTATCACAAAAGGTTTCAAAGCTTTTCTGTATTTGTCTGACATTTCTTGATTCTGTAACTCTTTATAACAATCTGTTTGACAAATTACCAGAGGAGGAAATAAAACCTCAACCTCGCAGTGTACAGCATGCCTCTGAGTCCTGACTGAATCACCTGCTCTCTTGCCCTCGGAAGCCTCCAAACCCCATTCAATCCCCTGCCTGCCTATTTTGAAAAATATGAAAATGTAAGATTTTTTGAAAAAAACTTCCAATATTCTCCATCAGGGCTTCTATCTGCAGATGCATGGCACCAGGCAGCCATAGGAAGAGAAGTGCCTGTGCCAGCCCGGGCCTCCAGAAGGGCTCTTGCTTGTTAAGACAGATCCAGCAAAAACAGTAGGAGGTAACAGATGATTCTTGAATGCTTCACCCATGTAGAGCACTTTTCCCATGAAAGCTGCTTTGGTACCAGAGAAAGACTAATGTTCATACTCGCTGCCTTTGTTGTAAGAGTGCTTAATCCTTTCCTTTGGGCCTCCTGCTCAAGATCAGGTCCTTAAAGTAAAAGGTATTTGATCCCTTTCAGTACTGAGAAAGGGAGTTGTTAGATCAGTGTGCTGGTTTTGGCTGGGATAGAGTGAATTTTCTTTATAGTGGCTAGTATGGGGCTGTGTTTTGGATTTGTGCTGAAAACAATATTGATAACACAGGGATGTTTTAGTTATCGCTAAGCAGTGCTGACACAGGGTCAAGGCCTTTTCTGCCTCTCACCCCACCCCACCAGCGAGCAGGCTGGGGGGGCACAAGAAGCTGGGAGGGGGCACTGCCGGGACAGCTGACCCCACCTGACCAAAGGGATATCCCACACCATACGGCGTCATGCTCAGCATGTAAAGCTGGGGGAAGAAGGAGGAAGGGGGGGACGTTTGGAGTGATGGCGTTTGTCTTCCCAAATCACCAAAGCACCCAAATCACTGCTTTCCTGGAGGTGGCTGAACACCTGCCTGCCAATGGGAAGGAGTGAATGAATTCCTTGTTTTGCTTTGCTTGCGTGTGCGGCTTTTGCTTTACCTATTAAACTGTCTTCATCTCAGCCCACGAGTTTTCTCACTTTTACCCTTCCAATTCTCTCCCCTGTCCCATTGTGGGGGGAGTGAGCGAGCGGCTGTGTGGGGTTTAGTTGCCGGCTGGCATTAAACCATGACAATCAGAGAGAAACTGCACAGGATCCCCTTCCAGGGCAGGTCCTCCTTACTTGCCAGCTGTGAACTAATGCCAAAACTTAGAGATGGCTGAAATGTGTAGACAGTAGTAGCATAGTTTTGAAAGTTGTATATGTTCGCTTTTTTTTAGCCAAGGCTTCTAATTGCCAGCATATTTTCAGTCTATATACCTGTCAACTACACCAGTTTAGCTGGCATTGCACTGCCTTTATAATGTCTTTTGTTTTTATAGCAATATAAAAAATGGTTCATTTTTTGTATGTCGTTCCCTCACTGGCGCTCAGACTGCTGAGCTTTCCCATTTCCCGTCTGCAACATAAGCCATAATAGTTGGAGAGGAGGACAGGTGGGCACTATTTCTGCTACGCTCTCCGAAAGAGGAAAGGAGTGCTGCTCGAATAAATAGAAAAGCTGCTAACTGCGATTAGATATTACAGTGGTTTTGTCTCCTTGCATTGCTTCCCATGGACCTCAGTCCATTGTAACGCCTATGTCTTGTGCTATGTATTGTGTGTAGCTAAAGATCTTGTAGATAACCTTTAACGTGAAGATTTGAGTCAAGTCAGCAACTGAAATCACGGTCACAACTGTTTTAGATGACCAACATGAAGTTTGACTAGATTTGCTGTGGAGTAGAGGTAACCTTACCACACTAAGAGAGGCTTGCTATAGTATAATGTAGTACAAATTTCTTTTTCAATTTAATTTCCTCAGGTGATTTAACTTTAGTAAGTTATAGTCTGCATTTTTTTTTAAAGGAGTTTATTAGGAAAGCCATTAAAAAGCAGATCAAACCAGAAATACCTGAACAAGTAATATGCAGATATAACATACAGTTCTGAAGCAGACAAGGAATGGATGTTTGTGCTTGCTTGTAAACAACTTTCATAAAATTCAACGAAAATTATAACAATTATTTTCAAATTGTCATTCATCTGATGAAAACACGTTAACTGTCAAATTGTAATCCAATTGCAAAAATTACTGAGTAACTCCAGAGGAACATGGCAAAAAAATGGATAGTGGAAAATTCTGGAGTTTCTTGAGCTCTGGTTGAGAAGTACAGAGAACATCCTGAGGGTGATCACAATCAAAGGCACCTTTTTACCCCTTTCTCTTTCATGGGTCACTCTTTGGAATAAGAGATGTTTCTGCAGAAAAGCACAAACCATATCTTCAAGTCTCTTGATTGCATTCATTAAGCTGACAGGGGTGATATAGGATCTGCTATTTTACCCCCAGTTTCTCACTGTATGGGGAGAGGATTTACAAGACTTACCATCTTTTTGTCTGGGCAACTGCAACAAAGTGAATTCAATGAAGCTCAGAATTAGAGCAATAATTTAAAGTAGATCATAGTATCAGTTTCAGAGCAGCATCTCTGTAGTACTTTCAGAATATAATTAGATATTAAAATAAGTACAGTCTAGATTGTTAGAATGCTGACAGCTAAACTAATCGTATTGTTACTGTTTTTATGACTGTATCTGAAACACTTGCTTCTACTTCTACTTTGTGTTGAGTATAGAAAAGAAATTGTATTTGACTCTACAAAGGTCATATACTACCAGATGCAAGATTCTGGAAGCTAGATATTAATGGTCTGTGAGCATCTGTAGTTTAAGCATTTGTAAACTTATTAAGAATTTATTGAGGTTGTGTCCTTGGTCGCTGATTGGAGTGAGTTGTGAAAAGCATTGCACAGTATGTTCTGTCGTATTCTGAGATTTTCTTCCTCTGACAGCCCTTCCTGGGAGGACACTTTGACATAATAACCTTTACAACAGAAGTTTCCAAAGTCTGAACTCTGTGATCTTAATATATTTCGGACTTGCATGTTTTTTTCTTGACTTGGAAGATCCTTTGGATGAGAAAGGGGTTTTCAATTGCGAAACACTGTATGTATAATAATGGGAGCATGTACTGTGCTGTATTAGCAAGAGTGCAGGCAATAGCTCCAAGGAAATGAATGTTGCCCTCCATTCCACTCTTATGAGACCATGTCTGGAGTGCTGTGTGTGCGCTTGGGCTCCCTGCTCCAAGACAGACATTAACTCGCTGAAGCAAGTTAAGCAGAGGCCACCACAATAGTCAGCGAGCTGGTGTATATGTCTTGTGAGGCTAAGCTGAGAGAATTGGTTTTGTTCAGCTTGGAGAAGAGGAGGTGAAGGGAAGATCTTATTGCAATCTGCAGCTGTGTTAGAAAAGAGCAGAGAAGAGATGGAGGCACTATGAGTGTGCTCAAACACTGGAAGCAATTTCCCAGAGATGCCCTGGAATCTCTATCCTTGGAGACATTCAGAACCCAACTGGACGTGGCTCAGGGCAACATCTTCCAGGTGGATGTACTCTGAGCAGGAGGTTGGACTAGGAGAGCTCCAGGGGTTGCTTTCAACCAAAATTATTTTCTTCCTCTCTGATTTCTTTTCATCCCATCAACCTTGTCAAAAACGTATTCAACATCTACAAAAGCAGTTAAGGAAAAAAAAAGACTTCTTATTTGAGGATTCGTTTTACTCTTTGTTCAAGCACAGAAACTAGTACAAATCAACAGACATTTGCCATCGTGGAAAAAAGCAACGGGTAAGAAGCCAGAAAACCCCTGATGAAGGATGTTCAGATCTCAGAACTCTCTCAGAGAATCTCAAGAAAGAAACTGTCTTAAATTATCCTCCCACGAACGGGGTGGCAGTGGAAAGGAACGCTGCATTCGCTACAAATGATAGCATCTTAAACTATGCACTTTGTATTTCCTCAACTGTCTTCCCTATCGTATTTCAGCTGTCAAACTCCAAAGTCAAAAAGCTAACAGCTTTGCAGATGAAGCTCTGCTTTCCCATTCCTGACTGCAATTGCTTCTGACAGCCTGTGTTTGCCTATCTTGGAGATTCACACAGATTAATTTCCATCTTGGCACTGAGGATTTGCATCAGGCTATTAAATGTACAAGGACGTAGTTAGTGAATACCTATCAATATCCTGAAGACACTCTGGGTCTTGAGAGTCTCTAGGGACTTTATAAACTGGCTTGTGCAGATACCAGGTACCTCAGTGAACCACCTTTGGCAGCTACTGCAACAGCCTTATGAACTGAAACAAGATTTAGGAGGGTTACTTACTGCTTTGTTCCTGGTTCTACTAAGTGAAAGAAAACTTCTGTAATAGGAAAGGGTGTTAGATACCACCACTCATGAAAATAACTGTAGAGAATTACTGGTCACTAAAGTATTATTTTCTGTCACTGTTCATACCATTGTGATCACAACACTTTTTCAAAAGATGTCAAACAACAAACAGGACTTTTTGTTAATACCTTAAAGTTTGTATTGTAAACCTAGAGATGTGTGTCATAAAGTGAGGAGTGGCATTAGAAGCTTGTAGCTATCAAGCTAAGTATCTCTTTTCTAGCTCCTTATTTTAGTAAAGTGTCTTTTCTTGTTAGTAGATGTTATCTTTTGGTGTCACACATTCGTGTCATCACTACCTGACACATCAGCAGCCTTCTGATGGCTGGAGAAGTCAAAAGGGAAAGGACATTAGGATAATGAGGATTCACCTGCTCTTAAAATGATCACATGATGATCATTTACCACCTTATGTGGAAAATAAGGCAAAGTTTAATAATGCCTTAAAGAATCCTATTTATGCTATAAAATATGGGTGGTCTTTGCAAAGTAGCAATGATGATTTTTTGGTGGAAAGTGCAAAAGATCTGCTATAACCTTTTATGAGTTCTCTAATACTAACAAAGTTTAGTAATAATGTATAGACTTATTCTGTCTTCTCAGGACAGCTTTATTGACACTACAATGCATTCTTCAGTGCTGTGCTTGTGAAAAGAAGCTCCTATGGTTGGTGTGCAGCCCCTGTATAAGAAAAAAGTAGTAAGTTATTTCATCCAAACGGCAAAAGAGACATGTGCCACAATTCTATGTAATCTCTAAATGGTGGCTTGGAGTCTCCCAGTTCTGCTGTACTTAACTGTTTTGACAGGTTGTGCTAAGGGCACAGAGCACTGACAACGGGCTGTTACACAGGCAAAAGGTTAATTTGACCGGTCTTGAAAGTACTAACATAGAAGTAGGTGGCAAATCTATTCTGCAGTCAAAGGAAGGGGAAATAACTTGTTAATCCTGAAGCATGTGTTGTTATGTCAGAAATAACCAGCATTGGTCACAGAAATAGAAACAAGATGGTTGCTTTAAGGTACTTAATCTCTGAGAAGGGAAGCATGGAGACAGTGCAGAATAAAACTGGAACAGTGCTGCCTGTTGTTAGCTGCCACGCCTACAGATAGAATAACTAGCTACTGACCAAAGCAAGGCCTTGATGCAAAGACAGGCTTGCTTTAAAGTACCCAGCACTGACAAATGAGTTACTGGGTCAGCTGAAATAGCTGAATGGTGAAAAGAACAGATCTGATGTTTGTTATTTAATACCCTAGATTAAGCATAGAAATCCAAAAGAAAAATATGAATCTTTTAGTGAGTATGTGTGTCATCCTATAAGCTGTGATAGGAAAACTGTAGGAAGCTGAAGGACAGTGTTTAGTAACTCCCCCTCACCATAGTTGGGCTTCTTGTCACAAGTGTGCACAGTGAGCTGATGGTGACCCGCTCTTCAATTTATCATTTTATGTGCAAGAAAAGAGCTGGAGAGGATAACGTATCCCATTCATTCTCTTTAAAATAATCAGATTTCTGGAGCTCACTAGTTTTATATTTTTTGTTTTCTTGAAGTGAGGTTTACCATTACCATGGAGTTTACTTTGCAGCTGGGAAGAGTCAAAAAGCATCAGTGTTTTTAAAACTGGGTGAAGCTTTTCTATTTCAGTAAAAATTTTCTTTCATAATGTGCCAACAAGCTGATTGGTACATTGAACGTGTGTGTATCTAGATGTATATCTATGCACACTGAATATAAATATACATTAAAAAAAAAAGTAAGAATTCACTCACAGCAGTAGCTGTGCCACAGGTGAAAGGGTGAATTTTTAGGGCCATTGAACACTGTAAATGTGTTCATTGTATCGGTGCTTCAGAAATACCCATTCTAAATGACTTTGTGTTGATCCACTGTGAAAATTCATTGTGCTCAATTGCCCTCAAAATTTCTCATTTCTCATCTGTGATGCGGCAGTCTGCTGACTGCACGCTGGACTGCTGTACAAAGCGCGTAGGCACCCTGCTTCAGAGTGTCTTAAAACATTTTATATTGCCTTCAAGGTTTCCGTGTCTTACTTAATAACTGAATAGATCTCTGTCTAGGGCTTGTGCCTATGAGACTTTCAAAGATGGGAATAGGCTTCATGGAGTTAGTTTATGTTGAGGCATGCACACACAACAAAACAAAGTCTTGCGTATGTCACATATCATGTATCTAACACAGAAATGTGGAAAGCTGAACTTTGGCTTTAATTTTTAATCAACCTGTGATTCAGAGAAATCAAAACCACTCTCACATCATTTCAATTCTATTCAATTTAGGAGTAAAAAAAGAAACTACTGGTGGCATAAATAACTTTCTTTTGGCATGTATGGCAAGAAGTTGAGCCATAAAATGATTGGGGTTTTTTTGATATCTCATTGGAAACAAGATTTACTGTTTTGGGGTTTTTTTCACTTTTAATAAGGGGCATTTATACCAGACTTTTAATATGTTTTTTATGTCCTTTAATTTACTGTATTGTCTGATTTCTTATAAAAACCTATGCGTATCAGCCTTTAAAGCATGGGAGAAACAAATGCCTGTTTTGGAACAAAGGATAGGTGACATTTAAAGATCTCTCCAGAATATGTCTAGAGCTGTCTTGCTTGGTCCTTACGGTGTTACAATACATTGGTTATTGCCTGTGGATGCTCTCAAGCATTAGAATAATGATATTGTTATAAAAGCCTGATGGGGTTGACAGAAGCACTGGCTGAGGAAGGTGTGTCTAGGAAAACGAGAACTTTGCATTCAAATTAGATGTGGCAGAAAGCATGTTGAGGAGTCCAAAGTTGCAAATTTAGAAGAAATGGTGCTTTCGTTCACCTTGCAATTTTATGCTTGTAAGTTTACAAGACAAAATTTTGCCTGTAATTTAGACAAGTTGGACACTTTGTTTTAAATATCGGGGCAGGAGATACTTAACCAGGTAAGAAGACTTTGATGTTTCTTCCAGTTAGTAGGATCTTTAATTATGTCCTTGTACTAACATCTTGCTAGAAAAATGGTTCATTTCTGAGTTGCTGTAGTGGGGTAATTCCTCCTTAAGCACCACGCAAGCCACTGCTCCAGGAATGATTCAGTCTTACATTACTAAACCTGACATTCAAGTGGACAGTGCCAAGGTCAGGCTCTGCCTCACTCAGAGTCTGTTAAATATGTGAATTCCGTAGTAACTACTTAATTCATATTTCATTACAAATTCAAAACTGTGTGTTATTTACAGTTCATGGGCTTTTAATCTTTAATACTGAAAATGTACAAAAAAAATCAATTGTTTGTTTGTTTGTTTTCTGTTATTAACAGTCCATTTGCCTTACATCCCCACTCTGCTCTGGTTTTTGTTTTTCAAATAGATTATTTGTAAGCAGGTGAAAGCTGTCTTTTAGGAATATGAATATCAGTCATAATTTTTTAAAGAAAAACAGTATTCACAAGCACATTGCATTTCTAGTCTCGAATGTTAAGTATACAACAAATTATAATCTTGGCAAACACATAAAGCACTTTTATGTCTGTCTGTCTCTACATTCATCTCTGGCATCTAGTAATAATACTCTGGGTGGCAAAGAAGTACTAATTCATATAAATAATGGTATGAACAGTCATAATTCATCTCATCTTCAGGTTTAAGAAAAGACCTAGTTTTCTAAACCAGAAAATATTGTCTGATTTGATTTTATATAATAGCTTTGATCTTTTGTAGTTCTTGGGAGCAAAAGGGAAGATCTCCCTCTTTTTAGTGCCCCTTTTTTTGTATTTAAATGCATAAAATGAATAGAGTCATTCTTATAAAGAAAATAAAACATCAGAGAAATATTCTTCTGACTAGGCTTGTGAAAGCTGGGTTTTGTCTAAATTATTTGCTGACTTCAGTCATCCATTTCTCAGAAAGCAAAAAAAAAGGTCCTGCATCACATAATCTCAGAAGGTCTCTCAAGAGAAGATAAAGGCCAGCTTGAGTCTATTGTCTAGACTTAACCGTTCAATACTCATCATCTTTATTCTTTTTATTCTTATGCCTCAAAGTAATTTTAAAATGAGGAAAGATAATAGGAGGAATAGTTGTATGAGAGTGGCATCCCTGGCAAATATGACCAATTCTGTAGAAAAGGAGCTTTTCTTGTTATAAAGCTTTAATTTTCTTTTACTTAGTTTTACTGCAGGTCTTCAGTATTTCACTGCTGTTTTTATGGTATTTCAAAAAACATATACTTTCACAGTAAAAGATTATATTTATGTAGTCTGTAATTTACACTTTTACATAGTTACAATTGCATCTTTTGTTCCAATAAATTGCATTTACATTGCAGTTATATTCTGTTTCATAATTAAATTGCTTTCAATCTAAGTAAGTACAGGAAATCTATGCTTCGATGTGCAAGTCTGCTGACAAAGTGAAGGGTAACCCAGTTCTCATCCATGCAACTTTTTAATTAGTTGCTACACATCTGAGGATTAGGTTTGTTAGGATGTCTTGCAGAAAATAACATTAATATTCAATTTGGTTAAGGACTTTCAATAAACAAACAGAATTAATAAAGCTATTAAACAAATGTCTCTGATGACCAGTTTCCGTATGTATTGCAACTACTCTAAAGAATTTCCAAATGCAGACAGTTGAGAAGGGCTTATCTTTCAGTGTTTTTGCTGAATCTTGAAGAGTTATCTGGGTATTTTCCATTATGAGCTAATGCATAATATGCATTTGAATTTGCTGAACGTATTTTCTAGGGTCTGCAAAAGCCAGGTGGAAAATAATGCTTTGTTACAAGCTCTGTTATCAGCCCTCTCAAAGTACATTATTTCATTTTCTATTTGTCTACGTTTCAGAATATTCTGCATCTGAAAAAGATAGCTTTTTTTGCCAAGTTTGAAATTATTATTTTGAGGTGAAAGGTTTGTTAAATTATGCCCTTATCTGGAATATTTTTAAATTAATTGATACGTGAGGAATAGTTTTGTGAAATATTCTGGATGAGGCTCTACAGCTCTGAGTTAAATTACTGGTATTAAAAAACAGCTCATCTAAAGTAAACCTGGAAATTATTTTAGGCTTATATTATCATTTGAAAAATTTGGTATTTCAGTGAAAGAGAACTGGTATAGAAATGAATTCTTATTTCCCGTATCCCTTGGAAAATAAGCGCTGCTATTTAAGTCCTGGCAAGATGGCGTTGATTTTGTGTGGAGACTTTTGGCTGGTTTTATGGTGGCACAAATTCACTTTATGTTATAGGTTGCTAATACATACAGTGCTATAAATTGAAAACATTCTCTGACAACTTTTGAGAGCTACTGAGGTGAGAGTGGTGATGTAACTTATCCCAAAATACTATTTACATTGTACTATGTACATTGTCCTGTAGGGACAGGTTGCATTTACATCGAAGAGCCATTCAGTTCTTACCCAATATATACTAAATTTATTTGTATATTCCATGTATTTGCAAGTGTGTACGTGAAATTTATTTCACTTCCTGTTTTTTTGCCAAGAAATTTCAGAAACATTTTAGATAGCACTAGAAGAAAGTCTGTTAAGAAACCCTGCACCCAACAGGAGTGCTAAACTCTTTGGGTGTTGGTTTATGAGGGGCTCTGCACTAAACTGCGACAACAGAGTTGTTTACCTGCCTTGCAGAGGGTGACATCCCTGCAGGGGGATGGCTACGATGGGATGGCAGGCACTCCTGAAACATCTCTCTTCAAACCAAAGTGGGTGAAGAAAACAGAAACTGCTTCCTTTAACCCACTGGCCTGTGAGCTGCATTAGCAGAGAGGCTGTTCGGTTATCTTGCAGTGGGGTTGCAGAGTAACAACCTCCGGGAGACGGTTTGGGCAGGCTGCTAAGGAGAGTCGTTTCCCTAGTTGTCCCAGTTCAATTTCCTGCCAATTTGATTTAAGATTCTAATAGCGAGTTAAATTTGCTGAAGCGCTGCAGGTGGTGTTTGGCTGGAGATTTCATCTTCTACTATATTGCAGAGGGTGACCAGCTACTCAGAAAGTGAGTGGGACCCCGAGCATCATACTGACTCCGCTTGCTCTTCCGTTCGCTCTTTGCTCTGTGCTCCGTGCTAAAGTTCAGGGCTTGAACTCTTGTGAGTAAATGAGGAATATTCCATATTGTGACTGCCAAAAGGAGTAGGTAGTGGAAGAATATTTCAAAAGGAGTTTTCTTGTGACTTTTCATAGCTTTGAATGTGCAGTTTGCTTTGTAATTTGCCTGAATTTGGTAGAAATCTGGGTTCTTTCTTCAATGTAGTCTGTCATAGTCTTTAAGGGGTTTTTTGTTTGTTTGCTTTTTCCCATAAAACAACTTCTGGAATCTGATTCCATTATAAAACAGTGTTTAGGCTGTATTCTTGGTTGTTTGTGGGTTGAGTTTTATGCAGTAAGGTACATGCATGTGGGCTAGTTCTGTATAGACTTTAAAAAAAAATCCTGATGTATTTACTCTGTTTATGCTTTCTCTAAATTACTGAACTTTACAGATACAAAGTTTATGGGAACAACTGTCAATGTGTTTATTATACCTCAGTGTTGTGGGTTAACCCTGTTAGGCAGCTAAGCTAGACCCAGTACAGTAAGGTTTATTTCTAAGGATCTTACAATGCGAAACAAACCTGAGAAAGAGTAACATTAACCCGTAGATGCAAAATTGTGTGAGGTCCTTTTTAACGGATTGAATTGTCATTAGTCTTTTTCACCATCATTTCACTGCCTCGTTGTCGATGAAAAACACCATACTGATTTTATTCTGTGGTTTCTTTCCTGACTCACAGTCAGTAGTAGATACCATACTGCCTTTACTTTATAGGCCAGGGCAAAAGTCACATAAGGGATATAATTTCTTGTTGTAACAAAGATGTAATTATTTACAGTAAAATGTTTCTTTACCATGTCTTGCTGTCCTGCACGGTTGAACACTCGGGACACTGATATGTATAGTTAAACCACTGAAATAACAGCAGTTTCTACTGAGGCATTGCTCATTGTCAGCAGGCAGGATCCAGCGTGTGCCTCCCCACCATCCGCAGGGAGCTCGTTAAGCTCCATGATGTTTGTTGCTGTTAATTTAATATGGCATTGCATATATGACTGGTCTAAAGTCCAGACTGCAGTTTAGGGAGAAGCAGTGAAATGATAAAATTCTTTACTTGTTTGGTAGAGGTTTTCTTCCAGCCCTGAGTTTCAAGTTATTTGAGGATTAAATGCAAAGTAGCTCTATAGGAACAGACTTGTAGTTAGCTTTCATAGAATCATAGAATAGTTTGGGTTGGAAGGGACCTCTAAAGGTCATCTAGTCCAACCCCCTTGCAATGAGCAGGGACATCTTCAACTAAATCAGGTTGCTCAGAGTCCTGTCCAACCTGGCCTGGAATGTTTCCAGGGATGGGGCATCCACCACCTCTCTGGGCAACTTGTTCCAGTGTTTCACCACCCTCAGCACAAAAAATGTCTTCCTTAGATCTAGTATAAATCCACCCCCCCTTAGTTTAAAAACATTCCCCCTTGTCCTGTCGCGACAGGCCCTGCTAAAAAGGTTGCCAACATCTTTTTTATAAGCCCCCTTGAAGTACTGATAGGCTGCAATAAGGTCTCCTCGAAGCCTTCTCCTCTCCAGGCTGAACAACCCCAACTCTCTCAGCCTTTCTTCATAGGAGACGTGTTCCATCCCCCTGATCATTTTCGTGGCCCTCCTCTGGACCCGCTCCAGCAGGTCCGTGTCTTTCTTATGCTGAGGGC
>NW_008825073.1:436808-461770 GCF_000699105.1 Pygoscelis adeliae | reverse complement strand
CGGGTGCTAGCGCTCCCTGGGGCTGCCTTTTGTGGGAGCGGGGGGTGGCCACCAGTTACTCCTGGCCCTGCGCATTCCTTGTCAGCCGCCCTCGTGAGAGCTGCCGGCTCCCAGCGGGTCCCTGCGCTCCCCTGGGGTTTCCCCGGCTCAGGAAACCCCCCTGTACGCCGCGATCCACTGCTCCACTGCGGGATGCGCCTGCACTGGAGCTGATCGCCTCTGTGAGTGACAGTCGGCGGCAGTTACACCGCGTTTAAATGTGCCGCCGTTACTCCTGGCCCCGCCAGCTCATTCCTTAAATTAGAATGCCAAAAATTGCGGTTCGATGTGACACTACTTACACATTTTCTAAATGCCTTGTGAACTGGGTGGCCTTTTCCCAGGAGCAAGGGGATTGATGCCTGGGTTTTATGTAAGGGTTGGGAACGGGCCATGCTTCCCTTCCTGCCTTCCCACCTTTTGTTCTGTAAGGCAAGTGGTTACTGCAACAGATACAAGGCTAATGCAGATCAAATACCTCCCTCCTTTCATGTTGAGAGAAAGAAAAGATTCCTAAGGCAACTGCTACTTAGCACAAACACGAGGAAGGTGAAAAAATCTTTCTGAAAAAGGATTCTTGTGCTACAGAGGCTGTTATTGCTTAGCCATAACAATATGATAATTTCTTAACCACTTTAATGGGACTTTTTTTATCAGGGATGGATATTATATATTAAGGTGCCCAGGAGGAACCTATTCACACATTGATTGGTTGAGTTCTCAGGAGAAATTAAATAAATAATAAATTGTACCGACATGATAAATTTGGAGGAAGCCTTTAATCAATTATTAATTGATTATTCACATTAGCACAATGCTTGTAAAGATCAAAACCTAATTTTGACAACATATGCAAACTTTTCCTTTTGAATTTAATAATATAGTCTCAATCTGTTGTTCATTAAGGTGAACATCTGTGAATTCATTAATTTTTCTCCAAGCTTGCTGCACCACGAACTTCATTTCTTTAACAAATTTTCCAAAGAATAATCCCATTACAAGCTTAGTTTATAATACATACAATGACAGCTTCGTTAGCATGCTTATCTTTTTTTCGTCTTATAAGTCTTTGCAGCAAAATCTATTCCAGGATGGTATAGGGCAGTCAGACCAGGGAAAGCGTCTAAATCTGGTTGAGGAAACTGGCTGCAGAGTTTGAGATCTCTTTATCTGAGCTCATAAAAAATGTGACACCATAGGTTTCCCAAAATATGATGATTCTTAGCTGTAAATTGTAACTTGCAAGTTACAGCAAATATAAATTTTATCCAGCTTGGTATTTGCCTTATTTTCTTTTCTAAACTGGAGTTTTAAAATAATACAGTTGTAAAATACCTCTTTTGCTAATTTTACATTACTATTTAAGTGAAATTCTAACAGTCCTACAGTCCTAAAGATTTTCAACGCATACTGGGAAGGAGAAGGAAGAAATAGGTTAATGATTCCACCTGCAAATGTTGATTTTGAACTTTTAAATGGATGTATGTAAGTAAAACTGTACTCAGAGATAATACCTCTAGATGTTTCTTTAGACACTTTCCAGACAACAGATACTCTTCCCTCTTACATAGTACATTGTAACTGAAATCTGCTTGTCTAACCCTTTCAGGCACATATGTATAGACAGCTGCCTCTTCTTTCTTTGACTTTTTTTTATAAAGTTAATGGTAAATGAAATACTGATGTTTCAGAGAAGATAAGTTACATGCTGTATTAATCTGACCAGTCCACATTAGGAGAGCACTGAGCAGGATTGGCAGCTGCAGAAGATTGTCACTGTGTTCCTGTGTTTAATGGAATAATTCAGCCATAGAGACAGCAAGAAGTCTATACTAAAATGAGTACAAGCACTTTTAAGTAGAAAACCTGTAGCTAATTTTCAATCCTGTAATTGAATTTGCAGGATAGCACATAAATAAAGCCAGGCTTTTTTAAAAGTTGGATGCTTTCCACTGCATAATAATGTTTTACTGCCTCGTAATGCTTTCCCGTGTATTTTCCCACATACTGTGCAATTACATTGCAGTGCTGCATGCCTGAAAACTTCACCCGTGATGCAGCCTACGCAGTGTTGCATCAGGGAAGCTTCAGAAATACATGCAGGTTGACTGTTGGCAAATAATTGCCAGCCTGCTAGATACGAGTTGTTAAGTTGTAATTTGCTGTAGCATGCTCAGCCATCAGTGCGTGGTCCCTGCTGCATTGTATCCTAAAATGAGGTGCAAAACTCTTTCCTTAAAGGCTTTTTGATGATCCTTATGTTTTGCTCCCACTAAAAGTCAGAGCAATTCTTAAGAGGTTCAATTCCAAGCCTGAGCTTTGAAGAGTTTTCCTGAAAAGAAATTCCGACAGAATAGTATTAAATTATGTTAAGAAATACATAACATTATTTATCTCTTTTTCTGACTTTATTGAATCACGTGCATTTAGTAATTAAGCAGAAGATTTTGCAAGTTACTGAGTAAAATGGTGTTAACAAGTTGCCGTAATGACATCAGCTTAAACAGTCATGTCCTTGAACTCAATACTACCTCACAAATCTGTGTTAGATTACGTGCATTTGAGGTGCAATCTTACAAAGTACTGAGTTCTTTCAAACTTTTAGAAAGTCAATGGAAGCCAAGGCCACCTGGGTTAAAGCAGAGGACATCGAGCTCATTGTAAGATTGAGTCTCGCTGTAACTTATGCTCTTAACATTTTAGACAATCCATTGATCTCTTTTGAACAGGTAGTATCTGTAATAATACCACATTTCTACATCATCTGAAGTCAATTAATAGGTGTGTTTTATAGCTGTATTTTAATCAAGACTTACTGGGAAATGGAAGTAAAGAATTCTGCTTTTCTTAATAGTACCATTTGCAAAAAGAAAAGCTGACTGGAAAATCAAATGAATTATCTGTTCTTTAGACATCCTTTATATGTCCACTTTGTTCCCAAAATGAATTTAAATTACCTCTATCCTAAAGAAGAAGGTATTTCAAAATCATGAGAAAAAGTAGATGGATCTTTCCAGAGCATTCACATGGAGAATTCGAGTATAATTCATTAAACTTTGCTCTATAAATAAGAACTCAGCAAAATACAGGTTGTCATTGAGAAATGGTAAGTGGACAACTTAAGTTTCATGTCTTCCAGTCCCATCTACTTACAAGACTTAAATTAGAGGGAATGCATTTCACTATAAAGTAGGATATGGAAGAAACAAACTTTCATATCCAGAACTGCAGAATGGTCTTGAATGCGCTATTATTTTTTTCCTTACTCTTCCAGTCTGAAAACTATGCTCAGATGTATAACCACTCTACGCCGCTATTCCAGGTCAGCAGCAAATACCTGCCTTCAGAAAATTGGCTGTTGTATTATTTCTGAACTGTTCACTATTAGAATGACTGTGTACTACGCTGCTAGATTTTGAAGGGTTTCAGGACCACTGTTGAGAAGCATTTGCTACTTTTCGGTGTGTTGTAAAGTAAAAAAACAGTATCTTACGAATTAAATCATCTCATCCAAAACATGATCTCACATACTTGTTCAAAGAAAATAGTTTATTGCATGCGTATGAGGGATTGTTGTGGACTGCTGATTTTACTTTGATAACCTAAATAAATAATTAAAAAGGGAATCTACAGTTCATCTAACGTATTGTCATTTACATTCTGTACTTCTATGGAGGGTACGCTCAAGAGCGGATGTAATTAGGAAAGCAGAGGCTGATTTGCTATTTACCACATGTTAAGAATGGAAAAAAAAAAAAAGATACTGCATTGGCAATGAATCTATTGGTCCTCTGACAGATTTGAGATTAAGTTCTTACACTTCCATGACATTTTGAAGTAGACCATTTTTGTTGAGGAAAAGAGAGAGGAAAAGGAAAGGTCATGTGTCTCTTATCAGGCAGTCATAGTCTCCTGTAAAATAGAAATGTCTGTTTAATGTCAGTGAACAGCCCAGATGGAGATTCATGTTGGAGTAAAACATCTATACTTTATCTTATACCTCAAAGTTTATGCTACTTAAACCTTGTGATAACAGAATCCTAAGTCATTTTCAGGTGGGATTCCTCTACCATTACACCATGATTCTCCATTCACGCACTGCCCATCTTTTTCCTCTTCTCCTCCAAAATCAGCCTTTCTGCAATCCTGACAAAATAATCCTTGTATCAGGTATCTAACATCACAAAAGACTCAGCGAGCTCAGACTCATGTTATTACATTAAAATATTTCATGGGTTTTGCTCAGAGTGGATTTTGCAAGTCCTTTTTCCTTCCTGGCTGAATGTACAGCCAGAGAAGCCAAGCAAATCATTGACCAAAGTGATTAAGAGGAGTGGTGCTACAGTGGTGTTATAAGGCACAAAGGAAGTGATGGTAAATAAAAGCATATTACCTACATAAAGTTTGACTTCATAATTCCTTTGAGCTCTGTGTAAGGAACAACTTCATTTCTCTACTGCCTTTTGTTTTATTCCATCTCTCTCCTCTGTCTTGCGAATCTATTTCTAGCATGTATACATTTACCTAAATTATTTATTTCAAAAACTCATTGCTTTAAAGCTGTCCTTTAATGGTAAAATAAGATTCTGTTCTTCTTCTTTTTAACCTTTACTGGCTATATAAAAATGGAAAAAAATATTGTTGTATATGGAAAAAAAATCCATATAAAAATGGAGAAAATTATAAGTCACGATAGTTTAATTATAGTAATAAGAGCCATATCTTTTACTCTATTACTCTGTGAAGTTATGTTTCTGAACTATTACTTTACCCCACCTTAAAATAAAAAGGATTTAAGTGCAGTCTACCTTGAGGTTAAATGTGTGTATGTGCATTTGAATGGTTTGTACACATGGGGGCTTGGCATAAAGCTGGGTAAAATTGGACAACCTGTAAATTAATATGCTTGAAGGAAGTTTTGATATTACCAGAAACTAAAATAATTTTAGTAGATGAGTATTTTGTGTGTGTGTGTGTCTGTGTGTCTGTGTGTGTGCACATGTGGTGTTTTTTAATTAGCTATACAGCTTTTGTCTCACTGTGCCCTTCTACATAAGGAATATCCTTCAAAGAAAGATACACTTTTTAATAGCTAACACTTTCACATTATTTCTGGCAATAATTGGTGAATATTATTTAATAAGTAATGATTGAAATAACTCTTTTACAGAAATTACCTATTAAGGAATTTCAGAAGTGATGGCAAATTATATTGCATTGCATATTCATGCAGTTTGATTTAATACAATATTTAATGTAAAATATGACATTAATTGCTTATAAATAGTTTCTTATACTCTAGATGCAATTTTTTAAAATCCTGTACTCTCAGAAATAATGACCTGGCAATACACTTTAATCAGTCAATGTCTTTGTTAATATTAGGTATGTTGGCAAAACAGTAACCATTTGAAAATAAGGAAGTTCTGGTTATTTAGTCAAACGGGACTTAATTACAGGTCTTCCGGACTCTGATAACATAAAGCAAGTGAGGTCAATGTTTTGGCAGCTAAGATTCTAGGAAAAATAGACATAAGTAATTAGTTTGTTATATGTTACGCTCCTCAATTTTTCTTCCCCTGCCCCTTTCTCCTACATTCCCCTTCCCCTTTTTAGTTTTCTCCTATTTCTTCTACTTTTCTCCAGTACCTGTGTGTCACTGCTTACTCCACCTTTTGCCTACGGCAGGTTTTTTTTTTCCCTTTCTTTTTCGGGGTCAGTCCTCCTCTTGGTCCCTTCCCTCTACCTTCTGCACTTGAGTTTCATTTTTCATCCTCAAAAAATTATTTATCCTCATTTTTCATACCTTCTCATAACCCCTTGGAGGCTTTTTTGATAGAAACAGAGGACATGCATCAACTCTCAGTCCTCATAAGCCACAAAGTGAAATGGTCATGTCTGTAGAGCACAGGTTACAGCAGCAAAGTCAATTATGCATAGACAGGTACCTTTACAGTGTTTTGTCCTAGATTTCAGGAGTTACCTTTGATGGGCAGGGCTTTGTCTACCTTCTTCTCTCTATTATTCTGGAATTTTGCTTTCTTTCAATGCCTTCTCGTTAGGAGCAATGAGTTGTTCATATATGGTATGATTTGCTGTCATCAGTATTATTTTACATTCCTTTCCAGATCAAAACACGTAAATGTCTCTGGGTCTCTTGGGAAGCTTTAATCTTATAAAGTAGGTTTTATTGAAGAGTTGTTGTTTTTTGACATTCATGATAAGTTTGATAATTACATTAATAATTATTCTTTCATGTTTTCTATTTACAATCAACAAAGCATCTGATTCTGAAGCTCAAGGAGAAATCAAAATATTAGTAGAGTCAAAGATACATCAGCAATTGAAAGCAAATACAGTTTCTATTGGAAAGAAACAGTTGAGTTTTAAGAGGAAGGATGGTTCTGGACAGTTGTTTCACTACCGCGCCGTAACTGTTGTACCAGGTGTGTTTCAGCTATGGCAGATGAGAAACCCGTGACTAGAGCGCAGTCGGATCCCTCATTATCCTCGGTAACCATGTCATCTAACTTTCTTTCATAAACTAATCAATTTCTGCCCTAAATGCCATGAGCAACCATTTAAATAACTGGGAGCTCAGTGTGTCTATGTTTTCAATTTACAAAATTTATCACTTCACCTTTGGGTTTATAGTGTGGATGTGCTGAATCCAAACACTTCAAAGGAAATTCAACAGTTGGAGTTCCTAAATCAATCCTTAGCTCACCCATCTGTATAATTTGTATTACCCTGTCCATTAAAGGTTTCCTTACAGCATGTAGATTTCTTTCAGAAATGCTTCAGAAAATTGAAATAAGGGGAAAGCAAACAATAACAACATTCTGTAAATGTATATCTATTAAAGGCTCTGATAACTTTTAAACAACAAAAAAAAAGCCATTTCTTGCTCCCGTCATAATTAATCAAGTGCTTTACAACTCCCAAATCAGTTTGCGTCCCAGTCTTGCAAGCTGTGAAATATTGGACTCTATCCTTGTCCTCTTCCTTTCCGTGACTTCTGTTTTGGAATTTTATGCTTTTCTCATAATATCAGGTCTGCTCTGTTACTTTTCATTTTTTAGTATTCTGTTAGATCATGAGAAATTATTCTACTACTATAGTTAAGTATAATTTAACTTACCTAACAGTTTGCCTATGACAGGCGAGCATTGGATGGATAGTAAAAGCTATTCTTGAATGAGATTATATCTATCTCATGACCAAGATTTTTCTTTAAAAAGAAAAAGAAAGAGAGCAAAACTTAGATTGGTTAATATTACTGGGGTTTTTTGCTTGTTTTGCTTTGTTTTTAAAATTCAGATATACTGCAAGGGCTTACTGCCTCTCTCCTGGGATGGAGGCACTTGCACTGCTGTTAGTATAAAGTAATGTTTGGAAATTGAGAGCTTTAGACTCTTCTATATCATTGGTCCTCTGACTTACAGTCTTTCAAATCCACATAGTTTTGAGTTGTTTGTTTGTTTTTCCTCCTACAGCTCATGACACATTGGAAAAATCCCTATGTTGTTTTAATTCAGACGGAAATCTTTTTATATACTTCAGTTTGGCCACCAAAGTTAACGTCCAAACATTCTTTTCAACTTTTTCCATCCTTTATTTAAAGGCCAGGCAGGGAGAAGTGAAAATGGCACATCGCCTTGCTCTGTGCTGGAAAACAGAAGGTAGCGAAAGAACTGCAGTTCATCAGCACTTTGGCAGAAATATTGAAATATTAAGACGTTTCCAATAGAAATGGGGAATGTGTGCTACATTTTGACTCACAAAAATACTTACTTTTAGCATCAGTGATCATCTAGAGCCAAGCTGAGTCACAGGTCAAGTACCTAGCCACCCTGAGACTGTGCCTGTTTATCCCATCAGCTTCAGTGTCACTCCATACAAAGAATCCATATGTGACTGTCTCTTGCTTAATGCAGTTATAGGAAGATAGTCTTGTAGAGACTTCTACTGGGAAACTCAAAATGTATGTAGGCGCGCGAATTTTCTGATACGCTTTATATTCCATCCTTTTACCGTGTTATTAAACATGTTTCCCTGTTCCCTACAACCGCCTTGATTATTTTCTGTTTTGTCATAAAATATTTGCTTAGTAACAGGCACAGGAAATTGGCAGTCATCTCTGCATTTCTGCCTTTGATTGTTAGGAGCTTTGAACCCATACAGAACATTTCGCAATTCAGAGGGGAAAAGTAAGCCTGGCAGTTGATTTCCAGCTTTTAACCAACATACAAAGCAAAATATTTATTTACGGTGATCACAGTTCTATTGTTCTCCAGACTATAGGAAACAATAATGCCTAATCAGATACTTCTGCAATTCAGAACCTAAAATTATCTTGACTTCTACAAGATTGGCTTTAACCTTTATCTTGCAGACTTTCTTTCTCCTGTTTTCCTCAGATTTTTAATGGCAGGAGAAATGAAGACACTTTTGCATTTTTCCGACTTCAGCATGGAAGGTTTTATTGCCAATCTGTCTGGCTCAAGTTAACAAGAATATATATCAACCTTATGCTAGATATTGACAATATTTATCAAAAAGTTCATTTTTCACATGACTAACATTATTCTTGAGCCACCTGCTATGCTTCCCTGAATTCAGCAACTTAAGGGGATTTACTAGAAAAAGTGGCCCCCGTAGTGGTGTCTGTTGTGGGATAGCATGTGGGATAGTGTAAGATGGAGCTGGAATGCAACTTAGCCTCTCTTAGCTGTGTAGCATCCTCAGCGGTTTTGAGTAAAACCAATTTATTCCTGAAGCAACTGTACGTGCACGTTATAGGGTATTTAAATGATCTTTTGATCTAAAAGGCACTTGGCTTGAGGGGCCAGGAATTGAACCTAGGGAAGAGGTAAAATCTGTGATTTACTCAGAGGATGTTGAGTCTCATCATTCCTAACCATAAGTAAATAGATGTGACGTTCATGTTGTATTTCAGTCCATTTCTGGTTCTTATAGGGGACAGGAACCTACTTCGGCCGTCAGTTATTTCGTCGGGTCGGTGAGCATAGATGTAATGGGTTTGAATTTGTAATTGTTTTGGTGGTATGAATGAGGTGAAAGTTGCTTTGAAAACTAGGAAATTACATGGAAAAAGGAAATAAGAAAACTACAAAATCATTCACTGAAAGATTAGAAAGTCCTAGAAATATAATTTCAGTGAAACTATCGGTCCTATTATGTATATTCATTATGAAATAATCACGTATTTTTCTGCCTAGGAAAGCATGAGTATGAATCAGGTTCACAGTGTAAAGTTCCAGGTGCAACACCACTGAGGACAGAGGGGTAGGGGGGAGCTCTGTGTGCGCACTGTCTGCCATGGAAGAATAAGGGATGGCAGGGGAATGGGTGTACGTTTCCATTGTGTAAGAACTGACTACAGGTCCCTTGAAACCTGTCCTTTCTCTAGATAATCTACTACTACTACTACAAAAAAGTATACTGAAAATATTTTACTATTACTCTTGTAATACTAAAATAATTAGTGCTGATGAATCACTACAAGCTACACTAATGGATAGCATAGAAAAGTATTAGGAAGATTAATAATGAAGTCTTCATGTGAAGTACAAGAAAAATCTTTGAAAACTGTACGGAAATACAGTATGCTTCTTTACAATAACGAAGGAGAACAAAATAGTGAAAACCTCCTTGGTTAGTGAGCACTATCTACCTTCTTTTTAAGTTTTGCAGAACTCGGAAATTTATCTTACGGGTACATTGAGTCTCACACTATGAAAGTCTTGTAAGATGAACATCTAGGTTTGGCAGCTGTGCATTCCCATGAACCTCTTTAGCATCCAATTATGAGTCTAGTTCAGCATATGCTTACATCCATTAAATAACAGATACTATCTTCAGTGGGATCTGCATCAATGTTTTTATGAGCCCACCACTTTCATATTTTGAAATGCAGTGTCCCAACTTGAGGTGATTTGTCAAAGGTGAATAAGAGTAAGATAAGGGTTGGCCATTACTGGAAAATCCCCAAATACTTCCTTTTAGTGAATTCTTAACACTGTTAACTAATTATTTTTTATTTTTTGAGGCAATAGTATAATTTCTGGTCTTTTAAAATTGATCTGATACTTACAAATTATTAGACCATTTCCACTTTCTAGACAATACTGATCATGGTCAACAATTTAGCCAAAGATGTGGAAGGATTGTTTGTTTAAATTTTTGCATATCTAAAAGTAAGCATCAGGAATGGACGCTTTTGTGTAAGACAAAAATCAGGTGGCCATGCAAGTAATAATCAGCTGATACTAACAACTGACTTTTGTGTTTTCAGGTCATGTCATGTAATCATGTTTTTACAAGCAGCCTTCAATTATTGTACGCTCCCCTTTTTCCATGGGTGCGCCAGATTTATTTCTCTCTGAGTACTTATCTCATGGGGCTGCCTGACATGTGGCAGCCCCTGATAGTGGTTCAGACATGCTCAGAAAAAGCGGTTCTTTTAGCAGTGACCAATACAAATGATTGGAGCAGCTCTGTATGTGCTGGGCGGTAATCTGTGCTTTCACAGTAAATCCAACAGGCCTTGAGCGTATCCAAATTGCTGAGCATCTCCTGGCTGTGCCTTGGCGGTTTGGAGGTTTGACGGTTTGGGAATGGTGGGCCCACAGTGCATATATTGTATGCACATAAATTTGGTATCTTTGCATCATGTTTTCCCAGAGGAATATATCAAGATTGAATAAATGTTTTAAAAAGTGTTTTTTTTCCAAACCTTTGAGAACCTTGAAATAGAAGAGGTAGAAGTTTCCTCTTTTTGTTGTGGAAATATGTTTAAAATTTATTGGATAAATTAACATTTTTTTTTCATTTAGAAAACTGAACAAATGTTTTAGCTTAATCGATATATACCTTCATTTTATCTTCATTTTGTTTATTCCAATTGCTTTTAAAAACTTGATTTACAGAAATTTTCACTTGGTTTGGAAAAAATAAAAGTGTTTTGAAATACAGTTTTCTGATTCTCCACTAACTCTACTGATCTCTGAAACCTTTTTCTGTGGTTTGTACAGGGTAACTACAGACAAAGTGCCATTTCTTGACATGTTTCTACAGGTCAGGTCATAAATGCCTGTATCAGTTTGAGTCCTTCCATCATTTTGGGCTTTGAAATCTGTTTATGTTGAGCTCAAACAAATCCCATTTATACACTTTTTTGGCTTCTTGAGGTCAGGTGGAATAACAATGTGGGTTTGGCTTCTCTGAGTATCTGTTGTCTTTAGGATTTGATTTTTCAGTTTTAGGGAGAGCAATGAAAAGACATGTCTGACTAACATTGGGGCTAATAATGTAAAGATCAGTATCACAAACCTGGTTACTAAAAGTTAAAACCATGATGTAGTAGTTTCTCCTACCTTATTTACTTGGTACCATGCAACAGAATAATTTCCTCATTTAGCATTTGAATAATTTTCTTCAAACGCAGATAGTCCAAAATTTTCTGCAAGATTATCCCTGAAAATATATATCCAGGGAGATAAAATGAAGAAAGTTAGGATGTTAAAATGCAGGAATGGTGGTGAATTTTGCATGATCACTGACAGGAAAACAAGCCTGTCCCATAGCCAGTCAGCCTCATAAATAAAGCACAGACGTCACAAATCATTCGCTTCTCTTTTCACTACCTCTCCCCCTTTGTGCTCATACTTTTCAGCAGCTGTATGTGTTATTAATCTGCACTTAGGTATGCGACTGAATGTCTGCTATATACATGTTAAGAGATGCAGTGTTCAATTTGCTAGTTGGGATTGAGGCCTTTTAAAATGTCATCCTGTGTTTTAGTATTGTATGCAACATGTTTCTTCAGTTTTGATTGAAACGCTTACTTTAGTGAGGGATGCATGAACCACCATGTTTGTTATTTTTTTCCTTATTAGCACTCCTAAGCGTATTCCACATTTGCCAGCAGAGCAGCAGTTAGTGTACAGTGAAACTCTCCCTGATTGCCTGCTAATCTGTAAGGATCTTTCTGGTCGCCTTCATTACTGCATCAGCAAATTACAGGCTGCTTGTTTGCTCCATGCTTGACTAGGTCTGGGGCACTGCCAATACATTCCATCAAAAGAAATCGCGTTGTTCTGCATTTAAAGCCTCCATCAGACGGAGTTTTGCAGGGTAGAGATTGTGGCATGCTTGTCATCAGTGCTAGTTGTAACATAAACAATTAGTGATACTGCTCGGTGGTGTATACCACATGGTAGTATATATTAAGTCCTATTTATTACTTTCGGCAAGAAATTAGATTGTGACTGTATGATTATGGTGATAGGAGCGTTTGCCTTGAGAAGTACCTGTGGGTTGCTGACCAAGATCTCCAGTGCACTAACCTCAGACACCCACCTGTGCAAATCCAACCTGTCATTGTTATTCTCGGCTCACTTTCAGGACAGCCTAAATCTCAAACTCTCACATTCAGCTTGTCTTGAAAGAAAGCAAAGCACCGCTGGCTGTGCTGTCCTTCTTCTCAAGTATCCTAGCAGAGCATTATGGAAAGTTCTGCCATTTTATATGGTTGATGGTACAGATGGTACATCTGCACATCGTGCTCTGGACATGAGCAGAGTCTGTCTGTGCTCTGAGTCAATAGCACAGATTCAGAAGAGCACAGAGCCTGCATGTGGGCTCTCTATGGTGTAAATACATCCTGAGATATTTTTCCGTGTCAGTGCTCCTAGCAAACAGTCACACTTTGATCCATGGGGGAAACAGTCCCTGGGAGATAGTCTGAATAACAAAGCAAAGCAAAAATCAAACTGCTCTTTCTGTGCATCTTTGATGCACTAGAACTTAATTTACTTTACGCATAGAACTGCTTTAACTTTACCTGGAGGCAAGGTGCAATTGAGATTGCTTTTTTTTAAAAAAAAAAAGAAATCCCATTATCAGTATTAGTGTTTCATGCCTATAAAAACATAAGCTGTAGATTAACCGTTATGCCCTTTTTTTTTTTTAACTCAATCAGTTTCAGGCGTGGGCTTCTACGACTTGTTTAGTTTGGATTCACCAAAATTAACAATTAATTTATTGCAAACCCTTTATTTATCAAGTTATTCTTTCAAATACTTTGCTAATATAAATATGGCTTATCCTGTTCTGCAGGTAGATGTTAATGTTCTCATGTCTTTACATGGCAGAGACACAATAGGCTTGTCCAAAGAAGAGCTCAGCTTAGTATAAAAGCCCATCTTGTTACACAGTTTAGGCATCCCAAATTGAGTAGCAGTGATATATCTGTGATTTATCAGTGGGAACTTCAACTTCCAAGTCAATGAAAGCCAGGGTATATACAAGCAGGTACATCAAATTAGATGTACAAATTAAATTGCAAGATTTAGGTTCCTAAGTAAGTTTTGACCTAGTTTTTCTAAATGTCAGTCACTTGCTATTCCCATCTGCCTCACCAGGACAGGTTTTGGTTTTCTAAAAAAATAAGTGGGAATGTAGCTTTAAGCACCTCATTCTGAAAAAAACCCAAGATAAACAGTTTAAGTCCTGAAATTAAGCTTGAATCTCTGATCTTCTGATTTGCAATATATTGAATGCACTTATTAAAACTTATAAGTCTGGCATAGTGACATTAATAGTGAGGGTTTAATTCTGAAACAAAGCTTATTTCCACCTACAATAAGTTATGTTCAAATCAAACTTTTAAAGTCAACTCCTGTAGGTTTATATAAATTTTTCGTTCTGTCATACCTGACAGAATTAGAGGATGCCCAACAGCAGCTGCCCATTAAGTTTTCACTGTGCCGAATGCTGGATGTGTCTGTGCTGGGATTCTTTTCTTTTCTTTTCCTGAAATACTGTTGTCTAATAAGCAGAAGCCACATTCTACCACTCCAGGTTTTAATTAGAGCATTTGCTTAATGCAGAATGCTATTCTTTCTTAACTGTAAATCCACATAGGTTTTGCTAAATTCTGTTGTCCGTGAGGCAGAGCTTAGCATAAAGTAGCTATTGGTCTCAAAAGGAGTTAATACTTTAGACAGTGGGGGCTCGGTAAAGCAAATGCATTAATATTTTCATCAATTCCAGCTAACTGACAGTATTTCACTGGTCAGATCTAATTTGTTTGATGAGACATCACTGAAAGATGTTATCTATAGTGTAAGCTTAGGAATTGATTGTAACACATAATTCGAGGGCACTGTTTCATGCCTAGGGCAAGAAATACTATTTTTCTTTTCATTTCATTTGCTCTTTTATAATAGCTTGCCTTTGCCAAACTATATCCAGCAGGTTTGTTTGCAGATTTGCAGAAGCAAAAAACCACAATAACAAAAACCCCTGAACTATGTATTTTCACTCAGACCACACTGTAAAGTCACATTTGTTTATTTTTGCCAAGGTATGTCGGAAGGCAGGAATATCTCAGGCAAATCAGATCTCAGTTTATATTTGCATTCAAAGCTACTGTGGTTAATTTGGTTATCTCATTCCTCAATCATTAAAAGAAAAGACCTAGCCATCGGAGTTTTAACAATATTGTGAAATTCACATGTTAAACAGGCTCCACTGATACTGCGTGTATTACACGCATATACACACACAAACACAGCAGTCATGTCTTTAGCTAATACCCATTTAGTATGTATACTAAAGCAGAATCTTCAGCTCTCAGACTGAAATTCTTACATTAATTGGCTTAAAATTTTCCCCTTTCTATCAGTTCTGTCTTGGGTAAGCCTAGAGCCATCCTTCTGCTTTGAGAGTGCTGTAGGTTTTATTAAGCATGTCCCAAGATGTTCTGTATTTCAGCTGTTTTGTTCGCTTCATGGTGGTTTTTCTCCCCTTGTAATAAGAGAAAATATACTGTGATGAGTCAGCCGAATACTTAAGGTACAAGTGAAATTTACTGCTGTGTGCCTTAACCCTTATCACTGTAACTCCGCTGGGACTACAGACATAAATACATTGCCTTCTCTACAGCTGTCATTCTGACAGTCTAAGAAACGCTGACATTCAAAGTATTAAAACAAACCATCAGTAGTTTTCCATAATGCCCATGAAAATTTCAGATTTCAGACTATTCAAGCATTGTTGACTTCGTATTAAGATTTCTTTTTTTTTTTGAGGGGGATTGACTATTTACTTTTTCCATAATTGCTGTTAACTCAGATTTCTATGCTTTCAAATAGGTTGTAAGCAATGTTAAAACTCTCCTTCAGTATGGAGAGTATCACACTTCATCTGATACTGGACACAGGAATAATTGGATCCTATTGGACACAGTCTTCTCTGAATCTCTAACATTCAGGTAATTAGCAAAGTCAGAATTTATCAGGGCGGAGCACTGACCAGAACAGCCAGTCTTCTTAGAAAATCTGGTCTATATCCATGATGATAACCCATCTATCTTCTTGCTTACAGTAGGGGTTGATGTCTCCCTGTCTTGTTGCTTTATTTTACTAGGAACAAGTTTCCCTTTATGTGGGCAATGCTGATGCTGTTTGTCCTCCTGCCTTGGCTTCATAATATACTTGAGCCTTTTACATGTGCAAATTTATTGTTACAATCATTCTGCTAGTGATTGGTCTGTCACATCGCCAAACTCTTAGATGTGATTTAATGTCTAATAAATCATTAATTAATGAAGAAGTAGTAATGAATTTAATACAAAGAACTCTTTTCCTGGTCAGATACCAGTCTGACTTGTCAAAAGCTTATGGTCAATACTTTGGAAAGCCAAGTTCCACCCATCTGTAGTTATACCAGTATCGCACCTAGAGTAAGAGCTTGTGTTTGCTCATGTGTTAGCTTGAAGTATTGCTTCAAGCATGAAGCAGGGCTCGCTTTTCGGCTTGATGTCTGTGATCTCTTCTCTGTCTTCCTCTAAAACACCATAGTTTGACATTTTTGGACATTGTTTTACTTTTTTTTTTAATTGCAGCAATATAGTTGGTTATTGGACATTAGGGTGTGTCCAGTGGTCTCTTCGTGAGGTGGCTTATGGAACAGTTGTTCTGCAGATCAGTCTCTACTACCCATGTATAATCTGATTGCCTGTGACTGTAAGGGACTTGAATCATGGATGAAATGAATGCTTCCAGTGCTTTGATTGTGCTTTTTAATTCAATCACTGTGTAGATCCAGTATTGTTTTTCAGTGTTCATTTCTCATTCAAGCAAAATTATCTGACTATTCATGTGAGGTTATGCACTGAATATATTTTATGGCCCTCATTCTGAGCATTGTCTGCTCAGGATTCAACACTTCTCTTTGACTGAAATTACCATTATAGGTGCTGTTGTCATAGTTCAAATTAATTTCCTGTTTAACAGGGATACTAACGAGCTGCAGTGACAAGAATAAGTGCAAGCTGAGTCTGCTCAGCTGAAAACTGAAAAGTAAATTGGTTGTCTTTTGAGTTCTGTGTTATGATCGCCTTTCTTATAGGGGAGGCTCTATGAGTCTCCCTTTTTTTTTATAATTTACCTTTTATGTCATAGCACAGGTGTATTTCCTTGAATGACATTTGGCATGGATTGCATTCTGTCTTCTGCTGCTCGGTTGTAACCATATGTACTTCTATGCTGAGCATCTGCATCCTTGAAGAAAATGGCTTAACTTATAGCAAAATTTAACCTGTCCATATTTCAAATATTTCAGTGGAAGAGGTAGTTGACCCACCTTAATTTAAAAAAAAAAAAACCTACAACTAGGCTGCTGCTTGTATCTGCTCCTGAATTTTAGGACTGACTTACATGGTAGCTATAGTGCTCTGTGCCATGTATGAGAATGAGCAGCTCTGGAAGAACTGAAGGACCTTTTGACCAGACATACGTGACCGCCATTCTGAGCCCTTCGTCTAACAAGAACAATCACAAGACCGTAATTTTCTTTCTTGGATGAACACCCACCCCAATATTGATGAGAAGAGGAAAGATATTTCTCTTCATTATCACATCAGAGTTCAGAATCCGTAAACAGTATTATTCTTCAGAAAGGTTTTAATATATGCCTATTGCTATGTTAAGGAACTGGATTTGTAGAAGTCTCCAGAAGCTTTCTGTCTGGGTTCAGGCTCTTGCATTTTAGTCATATGTTCTTGCTGTGCTTCAGGTTGAGTGAGGCTAATACTAATTTCTCTTCATGAAGGAACATTCTGAGGATTCATTCTTAAAAGTTGATGTTTTTGGAAATTAATCCTGAAAGGAAATTGCTTTAAAAAGAGTATTAAATTTAGGCATTTTAAAAAAAAACACAATAGCATATAATAAAGAAAATAGTAGTAGTATATTTCTACATGTCAGGTATTACATTTTTAACAAAAATTTACTATTACCTAAATCTTTTTCAAAATAGCATTCCATAAATTCTGGCAATCATTTTGAGGCTGAATTGAATGTCCCAAGTTGGTTTTGTTCCTTTCTTATATGTATAGCAAGTAGCTGCAACAAAGTATACTTTTCCTGTACCAGAGTACTTTAATGGGGTGCTGCCATAATTTAAGAAAAGGATTTAAAATACTGGTCTAGAAAGGAATGAAGATCCCTGACTTGTAACGAGCAATCCCTAGGACTATGTTTGTGTTGTTTTCTATCCCTATGATCAGAGCCTGCTGAGGTCATCAAACCTTTGGATCAGGTCCTACAGCAACAGAGCATATCTGTGTTTTAATTTTTGCCTAAGTAATCTCATAACGCTTTGTCTTCCCAAAATATGTCTCCTTTGAGATCAGTGCCTTTCACTAGCACTACATGAACTGATTTTCTGTCTGCTTGCTTTGTAACCACTGGACCCAATGCACACGAGTGGAGATGAGAGAGGAAACATGCAAGTGAGCATTTGTCCTGGTGTCGGCTGGGATAGAGTTAATTTTCTTTCTAGTAGCTGGTGTAGTGCTGTGTTTTGGATTTAGCATGAGAATAATGTGATAATACACTGATGTTTTAGTTGCGGCTAAGCAGTGCTTACACAGAGTCAAGGCCTTTTCTGCCTCTCACCCCACCCCACCAGTGAGTAGGCTGGGGAGGCACAAGAATTTGGGAGGCGCACAGCCAGGACAGCTGCCCCCGACTGGCCAAAGGGCCATTCCATACCATGGGACGTCATGCTCAGTACAGAAACTGGAGGAAAGCTGGCTGGGGGGGCCGCTGCTCGGGGACTGGCTGGGCATCGGTCAGCAGGTGGTGAGCAATTGCCTTGTGCATCACTTGTTTTGTATATTCTTTTACCATTACTATTATTTTCCCTTTCTTTTTTGTCCTATTAAATTGTCTTTATCTCGACCCACGAGTTTTACCTTTTTTTTTCCAATTCTCTCCCCCATCCCACTGGGGGGGAGTGAGCGAGCGGCTCTGTGGTGTTTAGCTGCCTGCTGGGTTAAACCACAACAGCATTGCTGTGGGACAGAACCTGCTGGGTCATGTAGGCATCTTTCAGCACGTGTCAGACCATTTCCCAAAAGGCGGTTTGTTACTTTGCCACCACCCTCACAGAAACAATAAATAATGTGAAATTAGTCAGATAACAAACAGCTGAAAAGAAAAGCATACCATACTGAGCACCTGCAAAGGCAGATGGTCGTGCTTTGGCATACATTGAGAAAAAGAACATTCCAGAGCACACCTAGCAGGACTAGGCTTAATGAACAAATCGACTTGACAAATTTCACCTCCTTTTCTGCTCATCTGCAAGCTTTCAGCATTATGAATTTCCTATTCTGAATTACCTGTTAAGTATTTCCTGCAGTCAAATGTCAGCTTGTGAATTGCTCACGTGCTTGGTTTTTCTCATTACTAGCGCTGTCTGATTGCCCACTTAGTTAAATGCTCCAAGTTTCTTACCCCCCAAGGCAAAATACAGCTGCAAAGAGGTAAAGACCCCGTACCAAAATTAAGTTTGTATCCAGAATTTTTACTTCTGTTTGCATAGAGAAATAAAAGTCCATGCCCAAAATGCTTGCATTCAGGTTTACCACTGAGCAAAGGAATTAAGGAAGTGATGGCACAGTGATTCCCTTATCAGGTTGATCCTGACTTGATGTAACGCTTACACTCATGCTCATATAATGTTACAGAAGATATGCAGAGATTTCATTCACATTACTGAATTTTCCCCCAGGCATGAGTAGTATGAGGGTGCCAGTTCTGGCATGATAGGATGTTATCCCTTTTAGTTGTATTTCAGTCCTGGTATTTACAGGGAAAATTGACAGGGATTCAATTTCTATTTACGTCCTCTTATTAAGGTCATTTGTTAAAAGTAAAAAAAAAATGGACACATGTGCAGACAGTAGTCCTTGTGAGTCCTGATAAGGTGGCTACAATGCCAGAAAAGTAGCGTCTCCGATGCTGCTCCATTGTTTGTGTTGCTATTAAAAGAAATAATAGGTCAAGAATGGATATCTAATTATATTTCTGGTTTCCAGCTTTCTATCAACCCTTTCATTATAGTTTATGACAGGTCCAGTAACATGTATTTCCTTTTTATTTTAGCTCAAAAATAATCTTTCCATGCTGTTTCTAAATAGTCATTGTAAGAAAGTTTGTGGTTTTGGAAAGATAACTGTCCTGTACTAGGTATCAACACATGCTGAAAGTTCAGAGTTGTGTCATCCACAAATGTGGACCACATCCCAATCCATTTTTCAGTAGTGCAAGGAAGGTTTGACCCGAAGAGGGCACGCTGAGCTGGAGTGGCATACGTGGTGTTAGGGTATTGGCTGGGAAAGAAGCAGATTTTTGTCCTTTCCATATCCTATACCCCTGTCGTTATCTCTGCACCCTCCTGCTGTTTTTCTGCAAACACTGCTATTGTTCACAAAGCAAATCAAGTTTTCAAGCAGATTTTCAACTTTTTTGGTATTTGGGGTTAAGCAGTAGAGAAGGTGAAGTAAGGAAAACTCTGGACGCCAATGCCTATTTACTTATTGCAGAAACAAAAGAAATGAACTCAAGATTGCTCTGATGTGATCTTACCTATAGCTCAAAAGGTTGAAGTGATTCCTCCTTGATTGCTGCACAACGCTTTAGTGATGGGACTCCTTCGCTGCTGGAGTTTCATCTCATTAGTTATACCACCTCTTTTGCTGTAGTCTGTCAGGACAGCTTGAAAGGATATTGATTAAGGGCTTAACTCCCTTTTTATCACAGCTAATCATATTTTTTTGGCCAGGTGCTAGATTTCAGGACATGGCTGCTTTTGGAGCAGCCTCTAACAAATGGAGGGATGATTGAACTTCACTGAACTGTTCACTACAAGTTCGGACTCTCAGCTGTCAAAACTAGTATTCATAAAGAGTTTGAAAATGAAAATTTTCCAGTTTTCTGAGATACCTGTTAAGAATTCAGACCTTACCTTCGTAGTGAGTACATGCTGCTTTTCATCTTCCCTTACTCACACTGTTGCTTTTCAAAATTTGGGGAGGGGTTCTGAGCAATGACCCACAAGAATTTTGCCGCAGAATTGGCTCCGAAGGAAGCCGAAGCTCTCTGAGAGAGATGTTAGGAGCATACCTTTGGAAATGAGAGATGAAGAATTAACCAGGGTCAAAGGTCCTGTTGTACTAATTAAATATAATTACGTTTATGCAAGCATCAGCACAATTACTTTTGCTTTGTGCCTTTTTTAATAGTGTTTACATGCTTATAGAGTATTCATTGTAGTAGATGCTAGTGTATAAATTTTCTTGTTATTACATGCTCATTTTTTCTTTCTGAAGCTAAACAGGTATTTATAATTGCATTTTATCATCTCAAATTACATAATATTTTAGGTAATCTGAGAAGCATGCTAAAGCCAGGCTTTTGAGGAAGAAGGAACAACACTAATTAACTTTGTAAGGAATGAGATCAATATAGTTCTTTTCTGGTTTCTCAATTCAGTTTCTCCTTCCTGTTTTCTGAAAATGGAACTGAGGTAGGTTACGGTCAGAGGTTTAATGTGACAGTTTTCATAGTCGCTCAGGTGAGTAAGCATCTCTCCCAATTGCTCCCGCAAATATAGTCTTGTACACTGCCACTGTTACCAGTTTGTTGCATCCAAATTACAGAGGAGGTTGCTTGAATTCTCCATAATTTTGCAGTCAAAATCCTATTGCAGGCAAAAGAAAACAGAGTTTCTGTGCAAAACCAAGAATTTTTGTTAGTCTAATTGAAGTCTTAGTGGTCTAAAGAATTACTATTAGTCCAGTTACAATGATACTTACACTTATAGTTCAAATTATATACAGTTAAATTTAATATATGCAAACTTTCTAGTATCTGCCCCTTTCTCAGGTGTTACGTTACTTTTCCACTCTCTCACTGCTCAATAGCTTTGTTCGGGAGGGAGATGAGAATACCTCAGTCATGAGCATTCGAGTCCTTCGCCAGAAGTGTGATGCTGATGTTGATGGTTTCTTCTTCCTTGCCCTTCAGTCCACCTGGGGTCATCCTTATGTGCTTGCTAAGCGTCCTACACCTTGCTCTTTCTTCACAGGATTGCTTAGGTCCAAATTTACAATATACAGTGTCTTTTACATCTGTTGGATACTTGTTCTTTGTTCTCTTTGTTAACCCTAAATCTAGTTTTACCCAGCTCCCAGGGGTGCGTTCACCATAATGAGGTGGGGTTTTATAGCTCTTGGGCCTCTAGTATCATCCTGTGCCCGTACTTTTAAGGCTCATACTGTCATCCCATGCCTGTACTCCTCTATGCTGCATTTTATCGACAGTCATAGACCGTTCATTTTGCCTAGAATAGCGGTATGTATTGCTATTTGTTAGTTTCACATCCTTATATGTGTGTATATAAAACAATAGCTACTTCCCCATGCCAGAAGCACAGAAACAATAGCACCTGTATTTCTGAGAATTGCTGTTACAAGCAAAGCAAACAAACCAGCAAAGCAAAGCACACCTCAGCCCAGCCGAGGCAAGTCCGGGCAAAGCCTGAGAATACCCGAGGTCTGTGCTGCAGCTTAGCACAAAGCCTCTGGCCTGTTCCAAGCAATGGCAACACCATATTTGTTGGGCTACTAGGCTACATGACGAAGAAGAAGCCCGAGTTAGTTACAGTTTCATTCTCTACTAGCATATCACAAACTAAAACCTTTCTCTTTTCTCTTTCACCACAGTTTCAGTGAGCTGAAACCTTTAGCTGCCTTTTTCACACTTACCTTTTTGCAAACTTAACCTTGATACGCCAACAGTCCTTCCTCCCCAAGCTGGTACCTACATCTGCTCTGCTTGTTTCATTCACGCCCTTTGTGCTAGCTTTCTTCACCTGTGGATGATTCCTGGAAGGTACCAAACAGTGAGATATCTGAATGCTGGAAAATGATAGTTGATCCCTCTTAATAATGAATAATGAAGATGAAATGTATGTCTGCGTACCTTCCCTGCGTTCTTAAATGTTGAGTTTTGGGCAGAGGCAATAGGGCCGTGTCTGGTGTAGACGTTGAGCACTGAGGACACTAAGAGAAAAGTCTGGACTCAAGTAATTTGCAATGAGCATTTGTAAGTAATTCCAAATATTAAGTGTAAGAGTGCTAACTCCTCCTGTGATTTGCAGCACCCATTTTTTCCTCCTCTTCCTTGATTGCTAATCAAATCGCATATAGAAATGCTTTCCTGATGAATCTCGCTCAATCTATGGGCAGTCTCTCACATGTACTTCACTACCAAAACATGTAATTTGATCACCGTATGCCTATATAACGTAACCTGTCTTTTCAGAAGCTTAAAAGAGTCTCTCTCTGTTTCAAAAGGCTAAATATCCCAGGAGGCTGTTAAGCGGACTTGTCCCTCAAGTCTTAAGAAATAAATGGAATGCTGATTTGATACAGATTTGAGCACAATTTAAATAACCGTGATATCCCATTTCATAAACTGTGTGCTGTCTAAGGCTTCTCTGTATTGATTTTCATGTTTGGGAACGTTATTGTGGTTTTTTGTAATTTTGCTGGTTTGTTTTTACTGGAAAAAAAAAACAAAGAGGAAGAGAGAAGGGAGAAGAAAATAATTCTTGCTATACTTCTGAAACATTTTCCTTTTTTCATATGTTGTAGGCTTTCATGTATTTGTTCGAGTTCTCAAGTAATTTGTATGATAGATTAGACTGGGTCAGTGATTCTGGAAAAGTAAGATTTGAGGGAATAATGAGATGTACATGCAAACAGGATAGGGGACAAAAGCAGGCTGTTATTGCATTGCCGTGCCTGTACACTGACAATAATGCCTGTGATTGCAGTAATGGACCCAAATGAATAATAAGCCTTTTTTTGAGCAAGTTAAACTGTCAGCCTGTCCCTAAAATATGCCTCTGTCTGTCTTATTGGGTTAGCTGTAGCTCTTGAGAATCACCAGGTGCTATTTTTATGCTCTTACTGTGCAAGTAGAGATGTCACACCAGCTGGCTTTTTCCTGTTTGTAGCTCCGGTGCTTTGCCAAAGGTCAGTTTGTGAAGATTTCTGCTTAACTTTGGAGTCTAATGTTTGATGCTGTACTAAGGTAAATTATCCATTTAAGCACTGTCTGAAATGAGTTGTCTTCTGTTCACAATGGTCTGATTTGAGTCATAGTATATAATAAATAATGAATGCAAAAGAGAGGTTGCAGTTCAGTCACAAATTATTATTTGCAGAATTACTGCTGACCTCTCACTAGCACTTAGAAGTGGCAAACCAGCTCTTGAAGGATTTAGGAGATTGCTTAACGAAGATTCATTTATTAAGATGTATGGCTGGCCAATATACCGGTCATTACATTGATCTTAGGACTGGATCAGAGTGTGAGCAACCTTTGTATAACTGAGGAATGAAAAGGAGAAGTTAACTACTTTGAGCAGCTATTATTTTTTGGATTTGTCTACTCTTTGTATTAAGAGGTACCTCATTCTTTCTTTCAGTCTTCTTTAACAGCTTTCCTTTCTTCTTTAAAGAAAAGATATTTCGTTATATGATATTTTTAAAAGCAGGATTTCGTATAATAGTGCAGTATGCTATTCCACAATACAGTATGTAATGTTTTCATTACCTATTGTAAAGCCTACTCTAATTCCATCCACACAGGCATATATAGTCTGCTCCAAGCTTTGTGGTTTTGACAGACAAATTACATAGGTATGTCAAAAGTATAAACACAGTAGAGAAGCAGAATGTCTAAAATATATTTTATTCATAGACACGGACCATTGTGTCACTAGATGTCACCTAATCAGGGAAGATAAATGTCTCTTTGAACTTTAGCAATTTATTGGTATAAATTAAGGTTGTGTTGTGCCCCACCGCCATTTCTATTTTCTCATTTGTTTTACTACCAAAAAATCATCTAACTGGTAAGAGATAAATATGTACGCATTGTTTAGGAATGACATATTTTTTCTTTCTGCTACAGCCATTCTTGGTGTGCAGTCACCTTCTTTCACACCCTTTCTCCTCCTGGGAGAGACAGGGGAGTATGCTTGGTTTTGATGGAGCAACTTAAAAATATCTCCAGGTGTAACCCAGGTGTTGCAAACAAAGGAACCTGGGGTCTCCTGGTGACCCTTGAGGGGCTTAGTACCCTCCTGATGCATTGCTGGAGCTCCAGCCTCATGGCTTCTGTTCTATGGTAACACTGCTTCTGCATCGTAGCATTTTTATTACGCATGGAAGAATCAATCTTCCTTGCAAAATACCCAAGGGTGAGGGAGTGTGCTTGTGTGGCAAACAGTGCTATACATGCCAGATTATAGCCACAATTCCAGCGTTGAAAGATTTTGTGTGATCTGTCTGTAGGGATTTACTGGGTTTATATATGACTAAAATACTACTGGCAAAGTAGTGACCAAAAGCAGTGGGTCTGTGTTTAGCTGTCAACGGCTGGAACCCCACTTCAGAGGGATGGGCATGAGCGTTGACCTGAAGAGTGACAAGCTTTGGATTTATTCTGATGGCAGAATAATACTATACA
>NW_008825073.1:423705-436798 GCF_000699105.1 Pygoscelis adeliae | reverse complement strand
AAAGAGTGGGTTTGGGTTTTTGTTGGTTTGGTTTTTTTTTTTTAAATCATTTAAATGGAATGATGTAAAGCCAGGGTGAAGTGTGTTTTGAATTTCAGATTTTCAGGATTTCTTCTGTTCCTGAGTTTTGCTTCAGTTTCATGCAGAAGCTCAATATTGTTGTTCAGTGGCTTCGGATGTATCTTACCAGGGTTGGAAAATTGGATTTTGCCTGAATTTCCTTTCTGGTGAACTTAAATTAAAAAAAACCAAACAAACCAACCCACAAATAAAACAAAGAAACAACCAACCACCCCCCAAAAAACCATATGTCCAATGCTTTATTTTCATGGATGGGAAAACAGCCATTGATTGTTTTACTCAAGTTTTAAGCTAGCTGGGATAACACAAATCGTTACACTTAAAATGTAAGTTGCAATAATTGAACCTTCTGCCTTTGGTGGGGGTATCTCAGTGGGAACCTTTGGTCAGACATTAACATCCACTGAGGAGACATTGACTGTTTTAACTTTCTATTTCTGAAGTTAATTGTCTGGTCCTCTCTCACCTCTGTAAATCGATCAGGTTTTCAGCTTTTTCTGCAAACATGCACACTTACGGCACTGGTGGAAGGTAAGGCAGCACATTGTAGAGTCTGTGCTGGATTTCCGAGCTGTGAAACAGACTCATTAGAGAGAAAATCTACCTTACGCTTTCTTGTCAAGCAACAAGTATCACAAGTATTTTAGTTGGAGTCTTCTAATTCACTGGCATCCCTTTGTTCGAAGAAAGCCGTAGCAGGGAGGCAAATGCACGTTGTCCCTGGCCTGGGTGGTGTGGCATTCTGACCATGGGAGAAGAACAGTCTGGAGGTGATGATCAGCCATCATTAACAGCAGAATTCAACCTTTTTATTTTTATTTTATTATTTTTCATGAGATGAGCATTTTGCAATTTAAAGCAAAATAACTCTCACAAATGACCTTTCACCTGGTAAGAGATCCTTTTAAAAGAGAAAAAGAAAATTCTGTTTGCATGTTTGCATTAAGGTACAAGATCTCTGCCAACTGTGATTGACAATATGTCTAAAATAAATTTGGTTTTCAATATTTTTCAGTCACTGAAACTATCAGAAAACCCAATTAATTAGTCTTTCTTACAGGGATTATCAAGAGTCTCGTCAAAATAGTTTAGAAGTCAAACTACATACAATAATATAATTATTTTGAATGAAGAAAACAGTAAAAACCTGAGGGCATGATGTCTTCAGCTGTCTGGAAATTAGCTGAATCCATTCTGGTTCCTGTTTTGGACTTAACCACAATATCACTAAATATTTCCAGAAATTACCCCAGAACAAGCAAATTGTAAACAAATTAAAAAAGAGAGAGTTAATTTTTTTTCTGTTTGCTCTCTTGGGGGGATTATTTTTGTTTTGTAAAGGCTTTGAAATAGCTTAAGAACTGGTTAATCCATGTGCTGCTTGTGGCGAGATGAAAAAGAACACGGCGTAAATGAAAAAAAGCTGGTGTGAGAACTAATGCGGTTTTCAAGAGCCTATTGAGTAAATCATACCCAGCAGCGTGACTCCACAGCGGCTTCATACATGCACTGGGGGGTGAATTAGTTCTTTGCCGCCGTACTCTTATCCGGGAGGCGGCAAGGACTCTTGGCTGGCCTGTTGCTAAGGGAAGGTGAAGTACAAGGTTTTAGTAGGTGGTTTTCCACAGGTTGGTGTTTAAAATGAAGCAGAATGTTTGGGTTACCTATGCAATAATTCAACCTAAACTTATAGGTAAATTAATTTGCTGGTACCACTTTCAGTGTTGCTATGTTTTAATACTTCGGTTGCTTATTTGAGAGTATTCGCAGCTGGAGCTGTAGCAGTGTGCTTGTAAGAGATGTAAGCTCGGACAAAATCAAACCTTTACAGATGGATGTGTTAGTCTGTGATATAATGCCTTTTGGCTGATTTTGATTTGCATTGATTTGCCTGTGTTTTTGTTTGATTACCTCTAGGCTGGCATTAGAAATGAGGGCTCTTCTGTTTGATCCCCCATTAGGCTTTTACCTAGATGTCCTATTGATACATGCCACTCGCTTCTCTGGCCTCCCGCTGAATGCAGCTCCCTGCCTGCCTGCCCTTGGAACTTGAAAAATTAAATGAAAAAAAAAATTGGAGTGGGCCTGAAGCTGAACAGAGCTCTGGTGTTCTGTTTGAGTTTCTGAAATGAATGACAATAAAACATTTCAGCATTCATTTGATATGATGAAACTTCATGAAACTTCTTTGCTAGCATTCCTGAAGAAGCTCTCTAATGCTGCTCTATAGCAGGGCTTTGGTTAAAATATTGGGAAAAAATATTATGGCCATTTTCTGTAGAATGTTATTTCTTCTGATATTTTGATACAAGTTGTGTCAATATTGAATTGCAAGATTGATGTAGGAAAATCACTGAATACTTCTCTACTAATGTTTCCTTTGTGAAGGGAAACTTAAAATTTTAAATAATGTCCACTTTTCCTCTGAGGATGTCTGGTTTTGCCGGTGACAGCTTGTTGGGACTCAAGATTCAGCCCTGTTTTCTGTATCTTCAAACTGGTCACTATTACCGTGTCCTAGATTCCGAATCTGGATTTTATTTGGGCTTTTATCATGCACTTCACTCAAAAGTTATTTGGAGGGAGGTAAGGCTGGGGGAGAAGTACTTCAGGGAGCTTTGGATTCAAGTCTGCCATATGTAGGTAATGCATCTGTCAGGGGTATGGTGGGTACTACCTTGAAGCATTTTAAAAGTCTGAGCAGATTGTAAGATTGACTTAAATGCTAAAAGGAACACCCATGCTTCTTATTTAAATTCTGCATTGTATTGCAGAGCTGGTAAGTTGTCTGACGTGATAGATTTCAGGCTCCGTGCTCAGAGCTCCTCCCAAAGCTCAGACAGTTCTCGTGGAACGAGTGGCAAATGCTGGCAGGAGCACTGCCGTCAATGCAACTTCAGAACAAGAAAAAGACATATACAAAAGTGATAGCAGATAATTGTAATGACTCAGTCTTAAGCCTCATGAACCTGTAGAGCTTTTAAACAGGAACTTTGCCTGTCAAGGCAGTCCTTTCTTAGCTGTGGGTTTCTCAGCTCTAATTTGAAGATTTCCATTAATGAACTCGTCTGTTACTCACAGATGGAATATCTGGCAGAATGCATCTTCTGCAGTCACCAGTTTTTCAGTCTTGTTAGAGCAGATAAGATCATTATTGTTCTCTCACTTGCTCACAGAGGTTTAGTGTTAGATGATGTTGCTAATGGCATTTTTTTAATCCATATGGCTCCATTGAAACAGACTGCATTAGCACTCACTTCAGTGAATACCCGCTAGTATTGGCCAAACTAGTCAGAAAACAGTTTTTACTGAGTCACTTTCTTTTGGGTTTGTGGTGTATTGTCTGGCTTTGATATGGTTTCAAGTGATGCTGTATGTGCTTGTATTTATGTGCATTATTCTTACAGAATGCACATGCATAATTCCCTATTGCAGGCAGTCTGTGATAGTTTATTGGAATGTAAATTCCTTTTTTTGTATATTTTGAGAGATCAGAGCTTTTTCTCTGGGGAGGCATGCTAGATGGAGAACATGAAATGTAATTACAACTTGCCTAACAGTGTCCCTTCTGCCCAGGACTCCCGATTTCATTTTTGGATTCTGCCATTGACTTAGCCTAAACTTCAATCACAAGAATCAAGAGGGCATAGCCATTTGTGCTTTGGTTTGTTGATTTGTAAACTGTTTTAATAACTGTCTTTTCTATTCGGTTATTCTGAAACTGAGTTCATCTTTCTAAAGCCCATTCGGGTAAAGAATGATATATATGTGCAAAGTACTATTACGCTATAGGCTGTTTTTCAAATTTCTAGCATCTACTGTCAGTCTGTGGCAGCTATTGTACATTTGTATTGCTGGGAGGAGGAGATTTACTGAAATGCAAAACCCACGGGATGCAAAAATGCTTAACATCTACCTAGCAAGTGTGAGACTGCATCACTGATAAGGAACTTTGCAGAGTTATGCCGATAGGGCGATGCATTTGTGGAGTGACAGGCAAATTATTGATTGGAGCTGGAGAGTCATCTTCTTGTAGTTGTTGTTTGTCTTCTCTTTCTTCTGTTTGTCCCTGGGGAGTCAGTTGGGAATTAGACTGTAGTCTGTACCAAGAGTGGATTTATAGTCTTCAACTGTGGGGAAAAAATGGGGTATATCTTTTGAGGCAGGGATGTAAACAATTACAGAAAATGAATTTGTTGGCTGGGGTTACGAGAGCCAGCACAAGGGCATATAACACAAGAGGAAATTATTTCCTCCCAGCTAGGGAAATGACTTCCACAGCTGCCTGATCTCTTTCATCAGAGATTCTCTGCATTAGTCATTATTTCTGTTGTGAAATAAATTAACATATCATGGTCCTGAGTCTCAAAGGCAATTCTAGAGTTGTCGGTGAAAGGGACAAAGTGTTGCTTTGGATCCCTTTTGTTTCCCTGCTCGTGATGGCATTTAGTATCTTGCCACCTTGCTACACGAGCACTGACTGAAATCTGCACTGATTTTGATTGTGTTCGTTTGAGGTGTGGCAGTACATTCCTCTAGTAAATATATCCCTGTCTGTGCTTCAGATACCTGCAGCAACACAGCCCAAGTCTTTTGAACTTCTGGGAAGAGTCAGCTGGTGTGCTTCAGGCTGCTTCTTCAATTCTGGTTTCCCAGTAAATACTTTGAAACCAAAGCAATGCTGCCAGCCTTCTTTCAAACAATGAGCCTGCCTCAACAGTTTAATATTATTCCACTGAATCTCAGACAAGCATTGGTTTTTCGGAGAGGGGGTGGTTGTTTTTCGTAAGAAATTATTTTTTTGTTTTCGACACACTAGAATGAGATCAAAGTCACTTTAGTTTGTGTTCTGCGCAAAGGTCTGAATCCAGTGTTCTGGAAGTGAAGCTTCATCTCCTTGTGGCTTTGATTTCCCCCTTGCAAATACGATGTTTATGTGTTTTCTTTGTTATGTATCTCAAAATGTTTAAATGTCTTATACATTGCAGGTAGTATTTCTACTGCTGAGTGGATTACAACCAGTTCTGCAGCCATTTCTCCCCTTCCCACCACCCCTCCTGCATTCACCCAGCTTCTGCATAAAGGGATTTTTAAACAGTGTGGGCAATTAACTGTAACAGTAGCCACAGATATTTTTGATTCCTCAACACCATTATAAAACTGCCAGAAGACTGTAGATTAACTCCCTTAAAGGCGATTGCTGAAGTTCATGACGTGCCTTGATTTCTGTCTACTAATGAAAATACATTTCGAAGTCTGTTGAAATGAAGCTGTTTAACAATAAGCATTTACCTTCCTCTAATTCTTCACCAAGAACCAATACGATTTTAAATAAAGTAGGATTCTTTTTAAAATGATGATTAGTCCCTGGTGTAAAGAAGGGTCCTGAAAGTCTTTAATTAGGCAACAACAAAAAGCACGAAATGAGCAAAGCTGATTCTGTAGATATCTGATGAGCATACTGAGATATAATTGAAGTACAGAAGCCTCTTGCTTCTAATAGTTTAAGTGCTTTGCACACCCACTGCATGCACTGAGTACAATAAAATGTTCTATCACACATTCTCTTCATCATACCCAATATATGATCCATACTCCTGCAATAATAGCAGGGATAATTAATTCTGGCTTAAGTATTTAGAAAATTATTAAGTGCTGCAATTACGGGCTTTCAAAATGGCAGTATTTAGAAGCAAGAAGCTATTGTCTACACTCCCCCCCTCCCATATCTGAGCGCACTGAAAAACTTCAGTTCAGCAACATAAGGAAAAAGCCCCTGCAGGTGTGCATCTTAATGTAGTATTAATTGGGTAAAGGAAGAACATAGCTCAGGAACACAGAGGGTGCATTTGGAACAGGACAAATAATCTGAAATACAAGTTTGATGAATTCCCTTCGTCTCTGTGCTATGGTTGCTGCAGCACTTTTGCTTATATTGATCTGAACGGCATGGAAATTTTCTTTCATCTGTCATTTACATTCATTTTACCTCTTGCAATTGCCTCTGCCAGCTTACATGCTTGTTTTCTGGTGAATCTATTAATAGGATTTCCAGTACATCAAAAGAATTTCCTTTGTGCAAAGGTAGAATATACTATGCCTAAGGTGTAGGAGGGTTCCTAGCTTCAATTTTACCTACTAAAAGTTATTAATGAGTTCTGTGAAGTAAGAAAAAAAATGAAAAGTATAATGCTAATTGCATGCTATAGATTTTCCTCCATTGCTTACTCATTTAGTTGGTGACTTGCAGAATAGAATATTTACACTGTAGCTTTCTTCTGATTGCAGTATGCCTCCTGAATTGACAGAAATAAGACCAAAGGTCAAATTAATTAAAATCAGTAGGAGAAAGAACATAATGCTGCAAGTTTGTATTTACACGTTTTGCCTGGAAAATGTGTGAAGTGCATTTTGTTTTGTGCAAAGCACAGACACTGTATGCCAATGAAAATAAGAAAACACTAAGAAATGTCTTAAAGGGTAGAATTAAATTGAATTCTTTAGTCAGGAAAATTTATGCATAACAATGGTTTCGGGGTGAGCAACCAGGGCAGTTACCATGGGTATTTGATAGTGTAATCGATACAGGAATGCAAGTCTATGTGCATGTACGTGTAGCTGCGTGTGGAAGATACCCATGCCCATAGTGTCTCCCTGTTGCCCGCATGCCTTATGCCAGCTCTGCTGACATGAATGTTATTACCCTTCCACACACACATTTTTCCTGCTGGTTTATTTCAAAGGTCCTCCCTGGTTCTCAGATATCTACAGCGATTTGCCTTCTCCTGAGCAGTAAGAATGCGGTGTATACCCAAAGCCTTGCATTTGTTCTTGCATGACTGCATGTTACAAGGGATTTCTGCATCGTCACGCTTTTCTGGATCAGCTACAGCAAGCAGTTGCCTTTCCTGATCATCTCCTTGGTGTCAGAGTTGCAAAAGTATTGCAGATTTATAGGTTGCAAGTTCAGTGTGGCTTGTATGAGGAATAATATTTACCTCTGATTTAACTGAGCTTTACATGAAATTTGAATAATCCTGAAATAAAGATGGTAGCAGTGTTAATCTTCTGCGTGGCAGGTGAGGAAATAGAGGTACCCACTGAATGCGCTCAGGGAGTTGCCGAAGTGGCATTCACTGTGCCTTTGGCCTTCCCTCCCCAGCCCTTTTTATTTCTCGGCTCTTTGGGGCACTTTTACTTGGGCACCTTTCCAAAGATGCGGGGATTCGGGCTCAGGATTATGCTATTTATGAGTATGCAATAATGTTATTTTTGGTTTTATACAGTAAATGGCTGGGACTAAGTTGCTCTTAAGCAAAACATTGGTATGCTCGGTGCTGCTGACAGAGGCACTTGGTGGTCTATGCGGACTACGCAGCCGGCGGTCCCGTGAGGAAGAGCTGGCCTTTGTGGCTCACTGGAAGTGCCCAGTCCTCACTTTTGCCGACTTCTCTACTGTTTCCCCTTGGCGCTTTATGTATTTCTGCATTAGTGCCTTTCTGTTGACTCCTTGAGTTACTAAGTAAACAACTTCACTTCTGTCTCGGTTTCTACTTACTGCGCATGGCTTGAGTTCACCTGTTTTCTCACTCACCTCAGTAACTGCTTGTCAGGAAAGCAACCCCAAGGTCACAGTTCTGTGCTTTATAAAGCCAGGTCCCTGGTGACAGATGCCTGAACCTCGCAAAACCAGACCTTGACTTACAGCTCCCCTCCACAGCTGCACCCTCATTGTGATTTCAGAGCACAAATCCCACGGTTGTAGGTCGTAGCTGGGTTGGAATCGGGGCAGCTGCAGGCGCACGGGTCTGACTGTGGGCAGGTCGCCTGCTCTCAGCGGCACACAGCAGCGCCCAGCTCGCTTTGAGAGGAAGCGACTTTCCTCAGACTTCAGCTGGAGTCCCTCGATTCCCCTTGCCCAGAATTGCATTATTTCTTTATGCAAACTAGCATATGCTGCATTACTTCAGTAATTTGTATTGTATATTTTGCTCCGTGAAGAAAGATGAGTAAGTAATCTTAATAGTCCTAAAGAATGGCTGCACTGAATATGGAAATAAGCTAGAAAGATTTAAGGAACAAGGGAACGCTAATGGCTTTATATTTTGCTTTACTGAAATTACACAAGTGGTGAATTCTGAAAGACAGTTATATATTCTGATTATCTGAAAGGACAATTGCAGAGACATCGCTCTGTAGGAGCGAAGGATGGTATCAATGATACGATACAGCACTTCAATTTGTAAAATTTTTCCCATTTACAAATAGGTATTTCAGACATCCATTTAAGAATGCGCTAGTAGCATGTAGCTCAACTCACTTTAGTAATTTTGAATATTTCATGTATTCTACTGTAAATAACAGCTAAAAATTTATTCATTATCACCCTGATAGTATAATGCCGAAACCAGGACATATAAGCTGTGAAAATAGTGATGCAAATGGGAGATTTCTGACTTTAATCAAATAAAATGTAATGCTTTTCCTTAAAACAACTAGGGGAGAAAAATGGATATTTAAAATATTTGAAATAAAACCAAAGTATTGCAACAGTGTTCACCGTGGCATTTATCACATAGCATCCTTCCTATGTACAGTAACAGAAGATTGAAACAAAGCAAAGTGTACCAGTCAAAAATTCCTTTATTTCAGTATATGGCATAACTTCTCATATTGAGAGTAAAACTTCTATCTGGCAATTGGAGAGGCAATTTCAGGATACATGTTTTGACCCTGGAAGCTTTCATGGATTCTTCTGTGGTACCTGTTCTGGTGAAAGGTTTCTTGATCTAGCGAAGATTGTCTTGGACCACTGGAGTTCACTAAAGAGCGTAATGCTGAAAAACGTCTCCATGCTTAAATGCTAGGTTTTTACTTTGTACAAAGCAAATACAGCATGAACTGCATCACTGCTTGTAAATTTTGGCCTGCAGCTTTATTTTACGCAGGCCAGCAGGTTTTCTTTGTATTCTCTTGCCTCTTCCTTAACCATTTCACCTAAAGGTGGACTAATTATAATTGCCATGAGAATGTACTTTAGATAGGTGACCTCAGCTGGCAAACGCACTGTACATTTTAAATTAAGAATGGGTAATCTAAGTGGTTAAAGGATATTTGCTAAAGGCCAAAAAGATAAATGTTGCAAGCAAATACTGATACAAAGAGCAGAAAAGAGAATGCTTTCACTGCACTCTAAGTAAGTCTTGGGTTTCCTGAGAGCCCATTTTGGGTGAAAGGGTAACTTTTTGTCTATTCTTTCTCTTCTCCAGAAAGAGCAAGATGCTGTTTTTGACAGCAGCATAAAATATATTAGTTTTATCCTTACATTTTAACTATCATCAGTTCCCATTCTAGCTAATCAAACACTTGATATCGAACACTATAGATTTGCTGCTATAACAAATTAAATGCTGTTATAACAAAGGTCTGCTGTCATAACAAATGTAGTGAGATAGTGACATGCCAAAAAGCTGCTTTTCTACTCACTTTAAGAGGCCCTTCACTTTTAATTTAATTTATTTTTTTAATCTTTGTGTTGACTCTTCTTAGGGAGATACCACAGAAAACCTGCTTCTTTACTGTGTCAGGGTGCAGCAAGGGCTGGCTGCTCCGTGGGGACCGGGAGCAACGGGTGGTCTCCATGGCTTTTGAAAGCTACTGTGAATGATACCAAAATTGGTGCAAATGTAGTCTAGAAACCTTTGGATCCAAAAATATGGGGCTTTTTTCTAGAAGAAATTAAGGAGATCTGTCTGTCTGTCTGTCTTTCTCTTTATTCAAGAGGTACCTCAGCCTCTTCAGGTTCTAAGCTTATACTGGGGCCTTGCTCTCTGCCATAATTTGTCTACCTTTTTTTTTAACCATAGCAAAATGAGTTCACATTCCACAACTACATATGTGAATATCAAACGTAAGGTTATTCCATGTCTGTATTACACATAAACTGCTTGATAATCTTCCCCTGCAAATATCCTGTCCACACCTGCAGGAAAAAGTTCTGTGGAGCCAAGATTTATTTTATAGGGTGAAATACAACTAAAGTGGTACACAACTACTTGTACTAGAGTATTTAAGAATACTCCTTGAGCATGTCTTACTAAAAGTATGTGTCTGTGTTTTTCTTCTGACTTCAGTACACTTTCAACCCAAAGAAGCAAAATGAGATAGAAGTCCCTTTTTCTGGGAAACACTAATAAGAATAGCTCCGTTTATTGGTCAAAAATGATGAAAGCACATTTTCAAGCCTCTTTAAGTGAATACTTGTGATGGCTTGTGAAGTTATACACATGTGTATTGCTTCAGAAAGATTTGACCTTTAAATGAAAAACTGAATAGAAAAAAATTGCAAATGGAAATTGAATCAGGTTCTTGAGATTTCTTCCAGGTCTCTATAGCTCTAATAACCTCTTCATGCTTGAACTTAATGGCTTAGCCTTGACTGCTATGATGCAAAAGTAGGGGCTGGAGGTCAGTGAGTAATTCACTGGAAGAACATTTATTATTCCATAAATCTATACCTTACTCATGAAGAAAGATGAAATTTATTTATCTGAGCTACAACTAAAATGTATAAATTAACAGAATGAAATTAGAGCTAGAGTGCTATGTACATTTATGGAAGTATAAATTCTGCTCTATTTCAGTATTAACACAAAGAAAATACTAGTTAAGCAATAGTGTTGCTTTTAAAAGAAATAGTCACAACTGTAATAACACCCAATCAATATTTCTGCTAAAGAAGATCCATGTTGTTGGACCAGTGATCAGAAGTGATGTCAAATATTACCAAAATGTTTCTGTATTATTGTTTTATTATTATGTTTTTTAACTAAAATGGCTTTGCCTATCAGAAATCAAGCATTCAAGATAATAACATCACAGATGATAACCTGGAAAGTGAAGAACATATTAAAAAAAAAAAAATCAGAATTGAGACTTTCCTATTTCTAAGTCTTAGCAACAGCACAGCCATAGTGCAACTTTCATGTGTAATTTTTATTTAATCACATGTCAAATTGAAGACTTACATGAATTAAACTTTAAAAAGCATGCTTTCAGCTATCATTTTGACATCTAGTTAGCATGCAATAACTGCCTTTCAAAAGCTAAATAAAATGTTTGACATGCTTTAAATGTTATTTTCAATTTTATTTGCTTTTTTATTTCAGTTCTTTGTTGTTATTTCAAGAAGCTCAGAAAGTACAATTTAATTGTTAAATGTTGCTGGGAAATGTCATATGAGATATACTCTTTGGTACAACGAGAATTAGAGTCTGAAAATAAATACCCATTGAGGTTGTTAATCAGAAATTTGTGAAGTTCCGGGTTTATAGCGTTTTTGTTCAGCGATGATTTGGCTAATGAGTTTGTTCCATGACCTCTGTGCCGCAAGAGGAAGATGGGAGTATCGGCTTAGCTTGTAGTTACTTCAGTGAAAAATGGCATCAATGAAAATTCGCTTCTTAAAGCAAGTGGTGTTAAAAAAACTGTTGCTTACCCACATGAAAAAGGGTTTCACAAAATTATTCTTTTGCAATAGCTAATAACCGAAATATATGACATTTTCACTTATCAGTTAGGTGCAGTTTTACATGCCTGCAAGAAATGCCTGTAGGGGCATGTAAGTATGATTTTAATAAGGCACCCTGAGTAAGTGAGTGTAGTAGAGTTACAAGATAGTCTTGCAAGACTTGAGCCAACTCTTTGTGTCAGTGAATCCAACTACAAGATCTGACAATTTTAAGTAATTTCCATTTGAGCAGGTAAAGGGGCACCGTCTCTTCCACTGTTTTACTGTGGAGGTAGTAATTCTTTCATTGAAAAACTACAGATCTGTCTAGGATAATCATCCACATTGAATTTGTATTTGTCTGGGCAGTCAACCAAGCTTTTATTTGCCTTTATGAAATTAATAGATTATGCTTCCTGCATCTAAATAAATTAATAAAGTGGGAGGAGTTATTTAAATCAATAATAAGTGAAAGCCTAAAACTATTTACATATCTCATACTACTATGGAAGAGTTAGATCGTTAATCACAGTGAGGAAAGGTAAAAGTATTTATCAAAGCTTTCTCTTCTTTAGAAGGAAGCCAGATGCTGTATTTTCCATTAGTAATTAGTAAGGATGTAAGATACCAGTTATTAATGTTAATGATATTAAATCAGGAGGATGAGAGAAATTTATAACAAGAATGTCAAAAGGATTATATTGGATTTCTGAAGTTTTAAATATCTGAAAATGTAATGTTTTGCCAATATTTAGAAGGGTAAATATGGTAAACTGGGAAAACAGTAGGTCTGTTTGAATGAACGAACATATAGAAAATCAGAAGCTGAAGGGGATGCAATCAATAAAGATAGGACAGTAACTGATACAGCTGAATTTGTTCAATAAAAATAAGGGCTTGTTCAACAAGCTTGATCTGTATGAGATGACGATTAAGGCTAATAGTATTGGCAATAGTTGGGGGCGTTCCTTTTTCATGTGAGGTGGGGAAAATACTGATTTTAATGTCCGCTAAGCTTGGACTGATCAAATCAACTGGATATTGTCACTCTGACACACACTACCTCTCCCCTTTCCCTCCAGTAGACGGGCCCTTCATTTCGCTCTTTTAAAAAAAAACAGTCCTGTGCAGGATCACTGCAAGCCATATTGAAGAAATTAAAAAAAACCCAACTGCTAAATCATAAAAGGTGATTAAAATAGCGATTCGTTATTAGTGAACTGTTTCTAGTTGTGTGTAATAACGGTGACCAAGAGCATTCAGCATCTTTATAGATGCTGCAAAAGAAAATACAGATCATTGCTGATAAAAATTTAGAAGTTATTCTAATTTGAGTGAAAAATTATAATGAACTATATTATGTGTTTTGTCCATTACAAAGTAATCAAGATAACATAGTAAGATCTTAGACTTAACGCTCTGAGCTGCAATAAGTACGTGAAATACAGACTTAAAAAAAAATTGATAGAAACTCTTTGGGCCATAATAGCTATGCTGTACACT
>NW_008825073.1:413814-423647 GCF_000699105.1 Pygoscelis adeliae | reverse complement strand
ATACTGGCTTTTCTTTCTTGAGTTTCAACACAAAGTCATGTTTCCCATTGGGTTTGTGGTTGGATCCTTTTAAGCTGTTTGTTTTCATGTTATTCTGAGAATTTTAGATTGATAGTAGCTGGGTCCTGTGTATCTCTATCAGAGCATATGGAACAAAACATTGTAGTTTTGGAACAAAAGGCGATAGTTAAGTATAAAAAGATTTGAGCTGGAAATTATAGTTTGATTAGGGATTTTCTTTAACAACTGAGAAGCAGCACTGGTCATAACTGAAGATAGTTGTCTGGTTATTTAAGGCATGCATTTTCATACCTTCCTAGCATTTGAAAGACATAAGCAACGGAGAAAATGAATATTAGTAGCAAAACTAGAGTTTAAAGTTAAAAAATATTTTTGTCTACTTCTTTATTCACTGGCTGCTAGTAGTGGAGAAAAACGTTGAAATAGTCCTATTCTTTTACTTTCATGCTGTCTTACAGCATCTCCCAAATAAGTTCTGTTTTAAATCAGAATTATCATCTAAATAATATAATTAATTCAACATAAATTAAACAGTAATATTTTTTCTTTATGATATCCTTTTAAAAGGATATTAATTTGCTTCAATGAAGATAATAAGGTTAATAGTTTAATGTTCCTCAGTTCATATCTGCTGCTTTTTCTATTACCTTTTTTCAGTTTTTGATTATAAATTGGCTAACCCCTGGTGTATAATTCCAGAAATCATCCCTTCAATGTATCCAAAGCTATTTACTTAGACTCATCTTTTATTATTCCCACTGCCACAGTCTAATTATTGTAGTGAAAGATTGAACACAGAATACTTTGGGGCTTTGATCAGTCTTCATATAAATTTCAATAATGAGAGTAAAAGGTTTGCGGTTTTCTGAGATAATTTGATCCCTTCAGACACACACTGCTATTACAAAATGCAGTTCTTTTTTGGATGCCGTATGAGATCTCTGACAGAATTTGTGTCTGGGTTCATGACATCTCTGGAAGCAAAATTCTTTTTTCCTACCAATAAATAGTAATATAATATTGTTAAATATGTCAGAGAAACTATATACTAGTGTACATTTTTCCTTAAATTTTCACTTCATTTTCCCCTATCAGTCTAATTGTCTGTATTACAAGTTCCTACATCAGCGTTTTCAGAATCCACTAAGAACACATAAAGGGTTTGCTTGCGTTTCTCTCTTTTTGAAAAAATATACTGCCAGTCAAATAAATAAAACAAACCATAATCCTTGTTATTCTATTACTATTGGTGCTAACTCCCTTTGGGGATAAATAGAAAAGCAGCTGGAGTCTGAGGATATTTTGTAATCTTATAAATTGAAATTTAAATGCCTCAAGGAGGAAATTTCCAAAATAATTGTGACAGAAGATAAGTCCCAGCTTTTGGCAAAATTTTATTAGAATTACTTGTTCCAGATCATTTTCTGATGCCTGCATGAATTAAGAAAATGGCAGCACTGCCATGTAGAGCAATAGCTGGGTTTTTTTTCATCTTGATAAATTCTTCTGAAAGTGCTCTGTCATCAGCATTATCAGGTGTGACATACTCAGGGACGCTGTCAAATTAAAAATCATGAGCCTTTAGCTGATGCCAGTTTATTTTAAATCTTATGTTTTTGTCTTTCCTACTAATAACATCTCCATTTGTGTAACTAAATATTTAAAATTTTTTACTGAATGTGAGGGTTAGTGAGATTTTTAATGTTGTTTGGGGTATGGCTTTTGTTTTTTCTCACTGGGCTAGGCAGTTAAAAAAATGACTTGATGACTTTCTGGTCTCCTTTACTGTCATCTGCTGAAGAACTTTTGCTGTCTTTTGACGACAAACCATGAACAGAAATATTCATTTGTTTAAACTTAGTGAATCCCGGTTGCACATAATAGTATTCCTTTGGGAATTGCATTCCCAGCCATTTGCAAAAGCTAATACTGGTATCTAACGCTAAAACTTGGGCTAATAAGGTTTTAAGAATACTTTATTCTTAAGATCCACTGGTAGCTTGGAGATGAGAAGATACAACATAACATGAGTGCCAAACAGCACATGCGCGACGCGAGACAGCAGGAAGGCAATGTAAACCTCACAAAACGCGCATAGTTTTTACAGTTTATGCAGTGAAGGTTGATTTTTCATAGATACTGTGAATAGCAGACTCATTTAGGACCAAAAAATAGCATATTCCATTTCCATATTCCCTCGCTATATGGCTATGCAAGCTCAGTGCCGTTTTGTATGCGGGGAGTAAATCAGAAACATCGCAGGATTATTTTCACTGGCTCAACTCCATAAAACTTCAGTTATTCGGACTTTCAGATAAGGGTCGACTGAGACTGCTGGTATGAATAGGGCTCTGAGGGGCAACTGACAGTAGAATAGGCTAAGCCGTATCAGTAATTTCTGTGGATCCATGTGTTTTTTGGACTGTGCAGAGACACCCCATGTATCTCTCTCTACCTGTCTGTGGTGGGAAAAGCATCAGTCAGCCAGTGGGAGGAGCAGGACCACTGTCCCAGCCAGCCTTCCAGAGAGCCCTGGGAACAGCTGCAGACAGCTCGCTAGAGTGTTAAATAATGAGATTCTTCTGGTGACATCAAAAATGCATGCGACGGGGTGTGGGGGTGTTAGCTGTGAACCTTTCACCATCTGATTTTTTTTTCCAGTGGGCTCTAAGACTTCTCCTGAAGTCACAGGAGGGATCTCTTCTCCCCTTTCCATGCTGTGTGATAGGAAGTCATTCTGTGTTCAGGTTTTCAGAGCTCCTCAACTGATGTCTTGGCTTGATCTGTTCCAATTTTTCTGAGAGATCTGCCTAATGAGGGAGAATCTAAAATTTGCAAATTTGGTAAACAGGAAAGCAGGACTGGAAGGCTGAGTGTACTTGATAATAAACAGACAAAATCATCTGGAAAAACAGAATGGCAGGAAGAATGAATGCAAAGTGCCGCACTTAGGCTCCAGCAATCAATGGCAATAACCAGAAAGGGGACAACTAGCAAAAGATCATTAGAAAAGGAGCCGGGCATTATGGTGGTTGGCAAGGAAAATGTGTTACGTTGCCATGAAAAAGGCAAAGCAGTAGTGGAGCCTGCGGAGATGTGAAATGATCCTTCTGCTCTACTCCACGCTTTAAAGATCTCAGCTGAAGCTGTGTAATGAGTTTTGAGCAGTTCACAGAGAAGCATGTGTGAGCACGTGTGCAGGGGGGAGCAGTAAGAGATATCAGAAGGCACACGACAGATTGAAATAATAAGGTCTGTTTATTCTGAAGTAGACTAAAGTGCCAAATGCCAGAAAGATGAGTGGGAATAACCAGACCATGATGGATGAGACTGAAGAAGTGATTTATTTTGTAACAAGAAAGAGGCAGGTTAGACATTAGAAGAAAACTTCTCCATTAGCAGTAGTGAAGCGCTACAACAGATTTTCTGGGAAAGCTGTGAATTTCTTACTGGTAGCTTTTAAGAAGAGTTTTCACTCACATCTGTCAGGAATTGCATAGGTAAAGTTGATCTTGCCATTTTCTTGGCTGTACCACACTGTACAGCAGCTGTCTGTGGGCACATGTAATAATGTCGCAGTCATAAAAAGAGATTTTGAAAAATAGAAGAACTTAACTTTTCAGCAAAAACTTAATATTACCGATGGTGTTCAACACCATCACCTGTAGGAACCAAATATCTAGGGACCTCTGACAACATCTGCTGTATTATAAACACGGTATATACTTTTTTTGCATAATTGCATCAAAAATCTGATCTCTAGCATTACTAATCTCAGCAATTCTGGAACTGGAACATTTTGCATTGCTTTTCAAATGGAATTTTCAGTAACATCAGGCTAAGAACATTTTAAATTGTTATTTTGGGGTTTTTTTTTTTAATCTTCATGTTTCACGTTTCCAAAACACAGGGAAATAAGATGCATGGAAATAAGCAGGACAGCTGCTTATTTCTTTGCTCATATTTTCTTTTAATACTGGGACAGATTTACATTTCAGTTATTCAACTCCTAAATCAGGCAGAGTCACTTGGGTAGTGAAAATGTTGTCCTATGCCTGATGCATCAGGTGCTTCATTCACCCGGCCCTTCCTTCGATAGCTGTGCTGTGACGCTTTCCTTCCTCAGCCCTCTGTTTCCCAGCTTCCGGCCCTTTGCAGTTAAGATACAGGTCTGTGGTATAACAGAAATCAAAGGGGTCGTAATGAAATGTCTGAAGGAGAGTAGTGGAATCGACTTTTAATTCATTAGTTTAATGGCTGTGCAAAATCTATTAAAATTGTTTTCAATACATAAGGCTTGTTATTGTTTGTTCTTTCTCTGCCTTAGAAGAATCCAACAACATTAGAAGCGTGTCACATTTTTAGGCCCAAAAGTGTGGAACAGCTTTTAATGGGAAAGAAAATGTTTTTTGAAAACTAGAAAACTGAGCAGTGAAATAAATTGAGCCTCAAAAAGTGATTGAAATCTCCAAGTCAATATACGACAGGCATCCAAAGACTTGTGAAGTCTGACAGAATCTTTTTAGTTTGAGGTGTCTTTCATTTTGCATCAGGGCTTACATTTTTAAAAAATAGAAGAAAGCAGTGCTGTCAGGTGAAGCGGGTTTGAAAGCAGGCTGCCTGTTCATGAGAGCCTGAAATTGTGCACAACTCTAGATAATGCGTCTTCAGCAGATAACTGAAATAATACATTTCCTAAATTGGTTGCATTAAGCAATTACTGATACTGTAGTGGAAACCATATAATTTTCTTCCTTCCTTGTAGCCTCAACGCCGTGTCACGTTTCACCTGCCAGATGGCTCCCAGGAAAGCTGCAGTGACAGTGGGCTTGGAGAGCATGAACCCACGAGCGGTGCTAGCACATCGCACCCTCTGCCCCTCGGCTTCCCCCAGGAAGAGTACTATGAGCAAGCTTCACCCAACAGCCGGACAGAAGGAGACGGCAACTCAGACCCGGAGTCCAGTAAGTGATGAACTCTGGTCATCTTAGCTGTTAAATCATTTGAGTATCAAAAGTGGGCTTCTTTTTCAGGCAATTATTAAGACTGAATGTTGATTTTAATGTGGTCAAAGAAGCCCTATATTTCTAAAAATGCAAAGTCTGGCCATTGGAAGTAAAACACTCTTGAGCTGTAAAGAGTTTATGGATTACCTGGTATTTTTATAGATCTGCTGTGCTGTACGCAGAGGGGCTTTCTGATGAGGTTAACATTGCCCTTACTGTCATAAATACCGCTCTGAGGGAGTTTACACTTTTTCATGTGTTTCCCGACCCAACACTACTGCGCGTTGTAGTTTGTTTTGACAGGAAGAACTTCTGGATGATGAGTAGGGCTGTGAAGATGCTGCAGTCTCCAGAAATAAGGGTTTCTTGATTTGTCTTTTGAAAGCAACTACGGTATGTAGTGATAATCTCAAAAGAGTTTGTCATCTTACTTCTGCTGTTATCACTGGCTTCTTATGATATTGAAAACAGTTAGGCAAAATCAAGATGAGCTCAGGACCACGCTAGAGCTATGGATACTGGTATTGCTTTCTCTGCCATGATGTGATAGCCAGTTAGAGACTCCCCCGTACTTTAGTCAACTGTTAATTGTCCAGGGGCTCTTTATCTGGATTAAATTGAACTGTGCCATTGATAAAGAGACACCTGAACGTGTGCAAGCCTTTAAGGCCTTGTTAGCGGCCTAATAAGTGATTTGAAAATACATCTGTTCTGGGCAAAACTTGGCCCGAAAGGTGTATTTCAGCTGCTTTAGTGTATCATGAAGAATGAATTAGTAAGTCTTATGCACTTGAAATAGCTCTGTGAGAAGGTAGTTACATCTCTGCACTGGCAAATACAGCATCAAGCAGAGAGCATTACTTCCGACTCCGAGCTGGCTCTGACAAATTCAGCCTGGCTTTTGGAAATCACACTGCTGCCTTCGCCTTCTGCTGCCCGAGACTGGAGTCTGAGGGGCTTGTCTGCAGGGATGACGTCCATTCTCACTTTTTCTTTTAGTTCATAAACTATTAACTGGGGATCCTCGGTTTCAGACTTTTTAAACTTTGTAAAGTTACATGGTTCCTGAAATAATGCCAGAATTTTTTTTTTTTTTGGAGCTGACAGACAGCTGACAAGAGCCATCAGAACTTTTGGATGTTGTGTTGAAAACATTATTTATCGTTTGCTTTTTTTGTGTTTATATATTTGAGGCTGTAATATACCCTTAAGAATATTCTAGGCAGTCAAACTGAGTTCTTCACGGAATGAGGCTTTAAAGGCCTACAAATAATACCCCAAAAGAAAGAAAACTTCAAGTTATATATTGTATTTGCTGCTTTTGCTATGCACACTCGTGATCTGAACTTGCTTTCGAGCTCCCTTCTCCTTTTGTTGTTGGTAACTCTGATATTTATGCTCTACTGAAGCGAGCAGGATGTACGTGAAATCAGTATTTGGGTCCTTCCATGCAGAGAGCATGGGACAGGACCTGGTGTATGAGGAGTTGTTAGAACAGGCATGTGGATCCTGTCTTGCCGTTTACAAAGAGGCTTAGGTTTTGGACTTAACCAGTGCTTTTTGAGACCAGTTTTTGCAATTTCAGAAGAAATATGGATCATGACTCTTCTAGAATGTTGCCCTAAAAGTAATACAGCTTTGACATCTGAATATCATTGACACACGTCACTGTGCGGAGACTAAGCAAGCATCTGATGTCTTTTCAAGTGTGAAGTTGAAGAAAGTTTAATCACCTGTCTAATTACCTGACAGTTCAGTTTTCAACTTGAAATCACAGTTTAATTAGCATTTATGTTATGTGAAAATTTTTTTCTCCTTCTAACCTGTATCTTATTGAAATAGTTTAATTGACACTATATAGCATGATGCTTACAGTGCGAAAAGCGGTTTGCAGTCCTTTTTAGTGTTTTATGCTTATAATAACAGCAGCATCGAGTAGCATAAAAAAAGCAGATATAAGTAGATGTCTGTTCTGTGCTCTCATACCTCTAAGTAAAAAAGAAGAGGAAGACCCACAGCACATTTTTATTCAGTATGCTGCTGCAAAGTGTCTTACTGTAGGTAAGAGCAACCAAAATATTTTGTGTGCTGATCTATGAAAGTGTTCAGCCTGAGGTTCATTTCGTTCACTTGTGCATGTGTGACACATTTAGTCAATAGTGAAATAGTGAAAACCGTTCTGAATTGATAGTTTCCTCTACAAACATGCTGCTAGATTTTTGATTGTTGTTTTTTTCATCTAATTTGGAGTGGCATAATATTTTCTAAGTATTTCTATTCTTGTTTCATGGAGCAAAATGTTGTTAATGTGAAAAAAGAAAGGAATATACAGTCAGATAATCTGAGTGGATACCAGAATTCATACAGCAGACAAAGCATGACCTTCATTCTGTCTCAAGATCTTCAATATCTGACCTATCTTAATCTGAAACATTGTCTAAAACATTAAGCCTGATTAATCATCTGATGGTGATTTAGTTCAACTTTGCCTACCAAGGAGACATAGACTTGGGATGAAACAACTTCAATAATGTCTAGAGCCTACTGAGACGTTAAGTGGCTTATGAAAGCTCATGACAGATGCCACATCACACAGGGATATATTCAAAAATGTTTTCTCCCACTTGTTTTTCCTGAATACAGTTCTTAGGTTTTATTTGTTTCTCTAATATTAGAAATTACTGTATTTTGGAACTTTCCATTTATTAGCAATAGCAAAGCATTTATTACAAAATACTGAAAAGATAGGCATAACTTAAAATAACAGAAGCTGAGAAATATTCGTGAGAGGAAGCCTTACAAATTCACATCCAATATAGGAGTGAAGCAAGGGGGAAAGAATAACTGTAAGAATACAGTGGTTAGAAAACTATGAGCAATTTATACGTACACCTTTAAAATTAATTGACTGTACTAATTAAAATTAGCAATAGGCTATTTAAAATGATTTGTCTTCTCTTACTTTAGTTGCCTCCTCAAAAAAAGCATAATGTGCAGAGTGGTAGATATGTCATAAGGAAGAGATGCCAATAAATTGCCGCACTAAGTAAATAGTAATATAAAAATGCATGTAGGTTTGTAGAGAATGTTATCCTTAAGTAACAGCACTAATGTATGTGGTATTCATATATTTTCTGCTCATAAATTGCTCAAACTAACAAGGATGCTCCAATAACTCCCTATGCTAAGGATTTTAACCATACCACCTTTTTTTTTTCTTTCTCCCCCCCCCCCCCCGCCCCGTATTGCATTCAAATATAAAACACACTACAAACATAGACAAAAAGTGACAAATTCTCTTTTTGTAAACTTCCCCAGCAAACTGCCTCTCGATGGTACCCACTTAGCAGCTGTAAGCAGTGATGTTGACTGAAGGGGTTGAAAGGTACATGTTAACCCCAGTTATGGTTAGTTATTTAATATATGTGTAATGTATTAATGACAAATTTTCATGCTTCACCTGTTTTTTAGCCTTATCAAACCAGTCTGGCTATTTTTGTTTCCTCTAGAGAATAAAATTATTTTTCTTACTTTTATTTGGAGAAGATAGAATATGCCCAGTTCAGCTAAGAAATTGGGCAGAGTAAGAGCAATATGATTGCAGCTTTGGGGGGAAAAAAGCACCAGAAAACCTGAAAGTAATCTGCAATTAAATAATTGTAATTATCTTCTATAAAGAAAATGGAAGTATAAACAAAGCTAGTTGAAAATTAAGACTAGTTAACGAAGCAAATCACACTGAGATTTCAGGGGTTTGAATAGGAGAAAACTGGAGTCTTAAGAAGAGGGGGTCTCCATAACGATATTTAACATGAATTAGTGACTAATAAGCCAAGAAAAGTTGTCTTGAAAATCAGAAGGTGTAGTGCTAAGGAAAGGATGGTCAAAAGGCGAGCCGATATGTACTGTAACTTCATGGTCACTCCGAGCTGGTGCTGCCAGAGGTGTCTGTGGCTGCTTGTTTGTATGTCCCAATTGCATCTTCTCTTGTGGCAGCACAAGCATTTGTAGAGCTGCTTGGGTGAACAGGATAGAAGAATTTGTCTGGGTTCAACCTGATCTGGGGCGGGGGGGGAAAGTTATTTTTAAACAGATCAATTCCCCAATTCCATTTGTTACATGAGGCACTACTTGTGGGCAGCAAACAAGTGAATGAGTAGCTGGGGCAAAGCTTATGCTGGCTTTAAGTGATCATCAGACTTCAAGAGAATTAGTCTTAAGAAGAATTAAGACTGTAATCTATGGTATTTAGCCACATAAGAAGGAGGTTTGCAGCAAGGATGACATCTGTTCATGATTAAAGATAGCATATATTTCTTCCCCAAAATTAAAAGAACACTTTCACCTTGCCTTAATTTTTGATAAGGATGATGTTGATGAGAGCAAAGACAAGCTGATGAAGAATGATGATAATGGAACTAAAAGTCAAAGCAGGTTCAGTGCATTCATGTGGAGGAGAGGAGATAATCTTCCTCCCAGGATACCAAAACTGATAGTGTTTTCCTTATTTTTCTGTAATTCTAGGAGACAAGGCATCAAGAAAAAAGAGTTCTCGGTCAGGCTTCACTACTGGAGAACATTTACAAGAAAGAAACTAAGATATAAGTAAAGAGAAAAAAATAAATGGTATCTGTAAGTTTCCCAAGAATAGTACTAGATTAGCTCTATTATCTGACTTCAATGACATATACTTTTAACATTGGGGAATACATGTATAGTTAGTCTATATAGATTTAAGAACAATAACTATTAGAAGAATGAAAAAATCTCCATCATCATCTTCATTAATGAGTTTGGCATTAAAAA
>NW_008825073.1:367739-413633 GCF_000699105.1 Pygoscelis adeliae | reverse complement strand
TGTCAATGAAATATTCTGCTATTTCACAACCAAGCATCACTGAAAATGTAGAGAGGGAGGTGTGTATGACACAGGAATTGGGTTTTGCTAAGGATTTGGAGTAATACTGGGATGAAATCTAATAGTTGAGAGCCTTTCTCATAGGAATGGGTGTATGTAACTAGTATATAAATCACCAGCCGAAAATGACATAAAGAAAAAAACAACTGAATATTACAAAGATAAACTGTAAATCACTACTACCTAATGTGATTGTGAAAAAATCCTGGGTTACCCCTAGTACAGGAAAAAAAAGAAAGACACACACACACCCCCCCCCAAGGCATTGATGATACCACAACGGGAATATTACGAATAGTGTTGGCTTCCCACATTAAAGAAAGGTGAACTCACTTGAGAAACAGGTGTAAAGAAATATTATTAATAACAAGGAAATGGAATGCCTATACACAGGAAAAGGAATTAATATTGCCTTGTTTAAACTGCAAAGTAAAGGCTGGGTGGGGATGAGGAGTGCTCTCAAGTAATAGCAGAGAATGGGGTAGAGAGATTTTGGTGGCCGAAATTAAGCGCTGGGTTGCTTCACAGGCAAATGAAGAGGTGCTGTCTGTAAACCAGCCGAGGCCAGAAATTTGGGGATTTGAAACAAGATCGGTGAGGAAGTATAGAAGCAGGGAATGAGAATGCTAACTGGTTTTAAAGAGAAGCTCGATAAATTTATGAGAGGGCAAATAAATCGCCCTCTGTGATAGCAGCAAATCCGTTCGGTGATCCAAGAGGTCCCTTTCCTATGTTCGTAATATAAAAGCTGTCAGTGAGCGTGTTTGCTGAGTCCCAGTTCTGCGTTAGCCCTTGGCTTCGAATTCCAGTACCAAGCTGGACACCGGGCCGGTGCATGTGCTGCATCACCCGGCCGGGGAGCTTCGCCCTGCTGCCGCTGAGCGCCCGCGCTGACAAGGAGCCATGCTGGCAGCCCGGCCTTGCACAAGTGCGGTGGTAAGCTTACCTTAAGGATGGCTCGCAGGGTCCTGTAAATCTCGTTGATGTCGTCGTGAAGAAGAAAGGGTCAGTGCTGCACACTGGCAGCAGACAGCCGAAGATGGGAAGCTCGCTCTCCCTGGGCTGCTTTTTTTGCTATGCTGACTTGTCTGATAATCAGAAACTCTGCAGTCCCTGAAATATACTCTTTAAACATCACCAGTAAGACTGCTCTGGCAGCTGGACTTCGGACCTCATGCTGGGGCACAAGAAAAAAATAAAACTACAAAGTTTTAAGTATCTTGTTCCCTGTCCAAAAACTGGGGCAAGGAGTGCTAGCATGACTTTTTTTTTTAATGGTGTTTTCATTTTTTTGTTCTCTTCTTGTGTGCTTTTAGTTCCACAATAAGGTTGAAATGTAATAGTAATATTTTAGTTGGGTTGTTGCTGAGTTATAAACACACTATAGCACTTAGGTCTAATTTGAGTAGAAAAGGAAGACACTGTCATTAGTCAAAGATAATAAATCTTGGGCTAAAACACATCCCAGTCTACCACATCTGCCCGTTGGGTCCTTTTACTTCTACTGTATTGGGTTTTTCTATCCCCACATCTGAACAGTAATAATTAATTCAGAAAGTGCTGAGGTAATTAATCTTTCTGAGGCAATAGAGTTTGATTGATCTTCTACCTTTAATCAAATTAGCTTGTACGTAGGTGGGAGAATGTAATGGCTGACTACGGTACTGTACCACTTTGTGAAATGCCAACCTTTCCGATGACCTCCTGAGAGCGCGCCCATGAATCACGTATATATAAACCACCACAGCAATCACTGAGTGGCTGTTTGATTTAAAAGATGGGGAACTGGCCAAGATCAAAATCAGGATGTGCTCAACATTCACATTTTAAAGTATGTCTCCTTTAGAAGTGTGACTTTATATCTGTATGGCCTATGTTTGAGGGCATTGAATGTCACAGGGCTGGCAACTGTGTGGATTTTCCAGATGTTTTAGCTATCTGTTTCTAAAATAAAATGTCTAGTCATAAGCACATACAGTGAAGCAAGCCAACAGAAGCTCCTATAAAACAAAACATTATGATATTCTTGATTTGTTGATGACTGGAGATTGGAGAGGGGGGAAGAGGTCAGACTGGAGAGGTGAATTTACAATGATACAGATGAGTGGCTTTTGCAAGCAGATTTTTCCTTGTACCTAAGAGGGTGCAGATTGCATATTCAGAAATAATTCCACGATTTGGTAATTTGATCCCTGAGTGCCTGACTTAAGAGTTATTAAGGCATCTGACACAAAGGGGAAAAAATGGACAAAGCACATCAAATGAAAAACTGCAAAAGATTGTACTGCTCGGACCCTATCAGTCAAACACAGCACTACAAACACAGACTCTGATTTTTAAAACTTTATGCTTTCTGTGAATAAGGAGCACTTTCAATAAATTCTTCTAAAAGTAAAGTTTAGATATTTTATTGTTGATACCAGAATATAATGCCTTGATGTACATTTTCTACTGTTCGAAGAAAAGTAAGATAAAAGGAAAATTTTCCCAGGTGCCCCATATTCTTTCATGCAAAATCAGCGGGGCTTGATGGGGATAATCAATGTGGAAAATCTGTTGGATTTTCTAGACTACGTACTGGGATGAAGTAAAGTAATTCAGGCAATAATTATGTGTTTGTGAATACCATCTAATGTTGTTCTTCACTGAGGTTTATAATAGAAGTTACTTTGTATAAAATGATTAGAAAGAATAGCTCCACCTTGCAGTATAGAAATCAGTCATTTCTTGTGCAATAATAACAAAGGCTTTAAAGTGTTTGTTTGGGTTTTTTTTTAATAATAAATGAGATCTGACATCTATAAACAGTGATTTAGTGGCAGATGTTCTGTGATATATATTTATGTTATCACTTAAGCTGACATGATAATGGATAATCCTATTTTTTTCTGTTTGAAGTTTATGAAAGTTTTAAAATATATCGCTATAGCAAGCAGCCTGGTGGGGCAGAGGTGGATAGAGAACAAATTTCTTCCCTCTACTTTTTCAAACTCCTTTAAGATCTGACTAGCTGTCATATTTGCCGTAAATAGAGGCCCTGAAGTTTGCCTGGGTAAATGGAATCTAATTTGGAGCACCCTGTATCTGGGAGTGTATTAGGGCTTTGATGGTTACGATAGCCTGAAAAGTCACAAAGGGCGCAGATTAAAACGGCAAGTTTATCTGGAGCGTATGAAAGCTGAAGTCATTGATAGAGTGACAGCTTTGAAGACGAGTGTATCCTACATATCTTAAATCTAGTTACGGATGAGACAGAAGTTTATCACAGGGAAGCAGACCTCTGTGAGCAAAGCAATCCCTTATCTTGTCCACCGGGCTTGCAAATGACAAGTGTGAAGACTGGGCACAAGTGCCAGGCGGCAGCGGGAGTCTGGGGTGGCAAAGTCACCCCGCTCCAGCAAGGCTTCCGTCAGAGGGAAGCGGTGGCCGTCTCTTGACAATAAGCCTTTCTTTGTTTCTAATTTTTATTAGGCCACCCACACAGTAAGATAAAGTTCATATGACATTTGTGTTTCTGTTACTTATGAGCCACAAAGCAATTCATTTTATGTCCTTCTGTCTGTCTTATTTTGTCTCAAACTTTCACTTCTTTCTTATTTTTAAGAATATGAAAACACTGATGATGCAATTTGTTTTGTTTTCTTTTTTTCAAGTCAAGCTAATCAGTGGCACCAGGAGGAGCTTTTAGCAATATGAAATATTAAGATGTTTGTTAGCATCTAGTTCCTGTTTTAAAAACAGAAATGTAGAAAAAACCTTTTTTTTTAATTTTATATAATTTAAGCCATGTGAAAAATTGCATGATTATAATTTCATTTAAAGCATCATAATTTATTACTTGATTTCACTGTGATTAATGAAAAATATATCAGGAAATATATTTAATGACTGTCTGCAGCTACCAATCTGCCTTAGAAATTAAACGGAGACTTGTATTTATTGAACAAACAAGATTCCCAACTGACAGTGCACTTAAAGTCACAACATTTGCTGAGTCAAATCTGATCAACTTCAGTACATCTAGTGATTGTTGTCCTTGCTTGTGTAGAGATGCGGGCATCCTTTAATCCGATGTTTTCCTTTTAACTGGAATTTTGGTAGGGAAATATGATCCAATCTTGAAGTATGCATTAGGAATAACTAGAATTTTTGTTCCAAAAAGCTCGTGTATATCCATATATTCCTGAATAAGGGAGATATTTTTGCCTTTGCTCTTCAAATATCTTCTAGTGTTCTGGAAAAACAGCGTGTTTTTAACAAACTGCTCTTTCTGTATTTTTTGAGGTTGTATAATCTGTGTTGTGATCTTTTTATTTTCTGGCTACTTTTTAAACCTCAACTTTGCTGTGGTAAGGTCAAGGGAAGGCTCGGAAACCCTTGTGCAGGCTCTGCGTCTGGAGAACACAGGGCTGGTGTCCGTGGTACATGCTGTTGATCCAGCTAGTATAACACCAGTTTTTCTTGAAACCTACTGGTCAGTGATATTATATACACATTCTGAAAAATGAAATACATTTGTCTGGGTTGAGCCAGAGAGACCTAGGCAAAATATTTGTGATGATACTTTTGGATTTATATTACATCAGGGGTTGAGATTCTCACCTTTGTGTTTAATACCAGTTAATAATGTTGCTGCTTTCTAGTTAGTGGCAGGATTTCGTGTGGGTTGTGTTTTATTCAGAATGCTGTGTGATTCAGTACTTTTGTTATGAAACTAAGTGACGTTCTAATTGCTCGTAAATGTTTTCAGAGTTAACTCTGACTCTGAACATTGCTGATTTCAGCAAGGCCAGAAGCTCCTATCTCACGTATCCCTTTCATAATTCTCATCCTGCTCTCACGCTGTCTTGGTTATTTGTACATCTCCATTCCCATGTTTCAGTTTGAATTAGATTGTAAACTCCCTGGATTACAGACGGGCTGTATTTGTGGGGCTCCGAGCACAATGTGGCTGTTACGCTCTTTTAATGCTCCCAGTACAATTGCAGTAAAAATGTTCACTAATACGTTTATAATAGAAGTGGAGCTGATCTATACAAATAACATATGCTGTGCTAGCAACGCTTCTAAGTGCATATCAGGTCTTTTTGTTTTCATTTCATCCTGTAAAAATAGATAGTTAGCTTGTCTTGTATTGGATTCCCAAAGTTCAATCACACTGTTAATGAAGATGTGAATTGGGTAACTCATCATGTCGTGAAAAAGCAGGCGCCGTGTGTGGACGAGGAGATGTGCTAATGCTGCTGGGCAGTGCTGTGGTGGGCCAGCATCGTGCTGTTTTAATTTGCAGAGTCACCCGGCTGCCGGATCAACTGTTTCACGGAGCTTCTTGCAATAACAAGTTAGTTTAAGCTTACTGTATAAGGAATCTGGCAAATAGTCACCTGTATCTGTGCATGTTAATAACACTAATTTGCTGATTGTATTTAACAAATGCTTTTCTGTTCCTCAGATTTGTGTTACTTCTGTCAGCGTGAGCAGCACTGTTGCATCCTGAATAGCTTGGCTTAGATGGGATAATAGGGTGGGATAGTGGGATGGAACAGTAGTTAACAGCATCTTCCCTTTTTCCTGCTTTGTGCTTTGAAAAAACCATTGCTTTCTGACATGCCTTGCTGCCAAGCAGCACTGTTGCAATGCTTGTCCTTGCGATGCTTAAAGCTCTACTTAAAGCCTTGGTGCGTCAAATTAAAATTCTCTAAATAATAATAGGAAGCAACAGCTGATCCAGCTAAAATACTGTTTCCAGGATAAGGACATGGCTAGCTGATTCTGTATGGTCTACTGTACTTAAACTCCTCTCATCCAAAATAACTGTTTCTCTGAAATATCAGGAAGAACACTGACACTATTTCAGTAGCTGTTCTTTTATCTGGTTATCTTGACTGATGTTCCAAAATCAGTGTCCCAGAAGATGTGTCCTCTATAGGATGAGACGTTAAAAAGTCTAGCCTTCACCTGATACTTTAAAAGAAAGCAAGCATTTCTCTACCAAGAAAGGCTTTACTCATGTCACGTACTAATCATACACCAAAGAACTGTTTAGAAAAAGAAAGACAACTCCTCCTCAGGAGTAGTACGTGTAAAGAAAAACAGTGGCAATAAAGGGAAATAGGAACGGTGAGAGAAAGCACTTTGAAAAGTGTAAAAGCAAAAATTGTTTTTATCTTATTACAACCGATATTAAAGCTTTTCTTTATACACATGCTTGTTTTTTTCACTGGGGGTCAAATATCACTGATTACAGATTCTGCTGGGGTGGAGCTCTCATACATCTGTCTCTAAAATTATCTCCTTATTTCTCTTTTTTGTGAAGATCACAAGAATCTCTTTCCATCGACCCATTATCAGTGAGCATTACTCCGACCTACTCTAATTACAGAACATATTCACCGCACTGTGAAAAAGATGTAGTGATAGGACAAGGGGTAATGGCTTTAAAGTGAAAGAGGGTAGATTTAGGTTAGATATAAGGAAGACATTCTTCACTATGAGGGTGGTGAGGCACTGGAACAGGTAGCCCAGAGAAGTTGTGGATGCCCCATCCCTGGAAGTGTTCAAGGCCAGGTTGGATGGGGCTTTGAGCAGCCTGGTCTAGTGGAAGGTGGCAGGGGGGTTGGAACTAGATGGTCTTTAAGGTCCCTTCCAACCCAAATCATTCTATGATTTTATGTATGCCAGAGAAGATCTGTAAATAAAACGGGTCCTTTACCTTTCATTGCTATGTCCTGTGAATGGAATAGCATTTGGTTGTGTCTATTGTGGGGTCTGAGTTGTTGTATGATAGTTAGGAGTTTAGATGATTAAAGTATGTTTTTTATGTTTTATAAAGAATATTAACAGATAAATAATCAGCTTGGGTATTGAACTATCCAGTTTTCCATTTAAGGATTCATAATTACAAGATGTTTAGCTTTTGGGAAAAGGATAAGGTACTTTCTCCTCAATTTTATTTTATATTTTTGTTTACATCTGCTAAGCTACAGAAAGATTTCAAAAGTGCAGTGCTGTGAATTATTCTGGAGTTGGAAAAGGACAATTATTTTTTTTCCTCAACCCTGAAATCTTCTGATTTTTTGATACAGCGGAGCTATTTCTGTGGAGGGAGTTTGTGTCTGGATCATTGTATGACTCCTGGCCCTTAATTTGTCAGAATGCAGCAGATTGCCAAATATGTGTCACAGCTTCAGAAATGTTACTCTGTCTCTCATCCTATAACTGGCACAATAGAAGAAAGCACCAAGGAAAGAGCCGTGACGTTAGTAGGACTTCCTTTGGTACTGATATCAGCTAATATTATATTTAGTAGGGCTCTAACATTAACACTTAACTGCTTGATAAACCTAATGAGTACACTTGGTTTATTTGAAACTGCCTACCTCTGTAGCAAAAAGCTGACTCACTAAATCTTAATGCAGTAGGAGATTTTCTGTCCTTGAGCTAAGAGGAGGCGCGTATAGTGAGGCCGTTAAGGAGCATTTCCTAGGAGTGTTTGTTTCTAGCAGAGACCATGCTGTGACAGGCATCTTGCAATCAGAGCTCTTCACACAGAGCCCCAGCAGTTGAAAGCAAAGAGAGGAAAAGAGGGATTCACATCACATGATTAAAATTACCAAGGAGACCACTGTCCGCATCGTGGTAATTCAGTGCACTGACATAAAAATTAAACACTCTGATAGACAGTACTACCATAAATCCCAAGAGAGGCAAGGTATTTAGGAGCAGGGAAAAGAAGGAAATGCCCTGACCTTATTCCAGTTCCTGGGTTAGGAGTGAATCATTATAAGGATTACAAGACTTAAGATATTAATATAGCCACTAAAGATGTCTTAATAAAAACTCCCTCATAATTCTTTCTTTATGCTTTTTTATAAATACTGAATTTTAGGATTGAAACATTCTTACAAAGAAATGTAGTCCTCCTTTGTACATTAATCATTAACCTCTGACATCAACTTTGTATTTCTAATCTAATGAGTTCAAGAGAAATTACAATACAAGTAAGCAGATGTTTTCTATTTTATATAGCACCTATTCTTGCTGAATAAGGAGAAAAGATGATATATGTAGAGGGACATTAATATTTCTTGTTAAAATGTACTTTGCAGGCTGAAGAAACTCATATACATAATGATAGTCAAAAGTCAGGGAGTAAAAATAGGAATTTATTTAAAACAGCTGTGCTGCGCAACTCTGACAGGAATAGAGGAATGCTTTATCCAGTAAAAATTTCAGAATTTATTTAAAAGCAACTGTAGCTGCTAATGTTCATCAAGACGTAAGGTTAACAAGTCTGTGAAATGGAGGGTTGGTTTGGTCTTGTTTCATGACCATGAAAAAAGAAATTTTTAACTCTCTGATAGAGCTGCCATTTTCTCACAGCAGGATTCTCTGTAGCATCATACTGTGGTTGCCGTGTATTTTTAATGCTGCCAACCGCACCACCGTCATCCTAACGTTCCCTGAGAATCTTTCAAAGAAATGCTGACACAAAATAATAACACCTTTTTAATGTTCTTGCTATCAGTTATTTTTCCTTTTTTTTTCCCCAAGGCGATCTTACAGTCCTTGCCCCATTTCCCACTGGAAGCGCCGGGAGTGCAGCCCGGGGTGTTTGTGTGCCCTCGTCCAGTGCTTTGCACACTGGGCAGCGCTGCAGACAGTGCCTGTGATTACCACCGACATGTGGACACAGGTTACTCACCGCATTATTCAACTGAAACTGGCATGACCTAAGTAGTTTTCTGTGTTATTTGGTTAGTATAGACTGTACGACAGAAAAGATCTTGGCTTTTTAGCCAAATGATTGGCAAGCTGAATTACAGATGGTCCAACCTATGAATTTAGAAACCAGATCCAGACAGCTGCCTGCACTGGAAGACGAGAAGATAGTTTCTTAGCTGCAACATTGATGAAGCTCCAGAATATATAGTACAGTATTATGTTGCATTTATACTTTAAAAATTGATTATGCTCTAGGCATCTACTGTAACTGTATCTTACTATTTACAGTGACTGAGAGAGACTGGGTCTAACGTCCTGCGCTAAGCAGTCTTTGACTATTAATGCAGAATTTTGCAATAAGCACATGAACAGTCGACGGGGGGTCACAGAAAGATTTTTCTGGTCCAGAAGCTGGAAGTGAAACCAGGCAGTCAGCATTTCTAATTTGCAGTCACTCTATCCTTTCCCCCCTAGCAAATGCACTCTAATCCATAACCATTTTGCATGCTGAGGTGAGATGTTAAATACAAAGAATTGCTTTTAAATAATAAGCTTATGACACAAACCAGCAAGGACAGGGATCTCAAGGTTAAAGACGGAATTCCCCCTTCAAGCTGCTGTAAAGGAAAAAAGAGATTTAAAAAAAAAAAGAAAAAAAAAGGAAAAAAAGCTGTGAATACATCAAAATATATCATAAAAAGATTTTAAAAATCTGATGTCAGTGTATATATTTCTAACTAAGACATATTTGTCTTCCATTGTTAAAATATTTGTATGGAGGCAAGATCTTTCTCAGGTGTTTGCTCCATATGTACTCAGTTCAAATTATCGTCGTCTTTGTTGCATGCATAACTACTTGCAGAGGGACATATTTTAATGCAGATGGCAACTTTTTTTTTTCACAGCAGTAGAAGATGGTTCCAGTAAAAATATACTATCTTTATTCAGATGTCCATAGTAACAAAAAGAGGAAAATAAACAAGGTTTTTTCTTAACAGAAATCCCTTTGAAGACAAGTGGGTTTTTTACTCAAGTATTACCGGTATTTCTGGAACATGTTTGAATGTTACACACTTTGTCTGAGCCTCTGTTGTGTTTCTGCTCTGAAACAATCCTTTTTCATAAACATACCTCTTTCCTGCTTAGCATGTGAGTGAGTTCTTCCTGGAGGGAAATTAAAGAATTGTTAATCAATGACATGAGATGGGCTGCAAAAAAGGGGTCATATATCTGTATATATTTTTAAAAAAATTCTTAAGAATTCCGTTGGATTCTATGGGTGACTTTTGATTCAATTTTGTAAAGAGAAAGAATATAATTTGGTAGATTCCTGATAGTTGGAAAAATCTGGCAAAATTTTAGCTCCTCTATAACTCTCACTGAGGACTGTGCAAGCCATCCAGCTGCTCAAAGCTTACCCTTGGGTTGTTCACAGTCTCTCTGACTCTTGGTAATATACAAGGAATAATTTCAGGTACTGAAGAGGGAAAAATAGGTCTGAGAGGATAGATATGTGAAACTATCAGTAAGAAAGCACAGCACTGTGTTTAGCAGACTTCGCTGTAAAATCAGTAAGATAAAATCCAAACTTTGTAGTTCTATTTCAACAAATTCCTTCTTCCAGAGGAGAACTTCAGCTGAAAAGGGGGATGCCACTTTTCTTTCAAGGTTTGTAAGAATAAGACAGCTTTCTCTGGAGTCCTTGATGGAACTTGCATTTTTATTCCCATTGTGTCAGAATTTATCTAACTTCTGCTCATGTCAGAAGAAGTCTCAGTTGTAAAATGTATTTGTAAATTACTGTTTGAGAATCTTGAACTGAAAGACCTAGTTTATTTGATGTGAAAATAATTCTAGTTTCATGTGTAAGGTATATAATATGTAACAATAGTGTTGCATTGATTGTACTAGGTTTGTTTGGAAAAAATAAGCAACCCTGACTGAACTAGGCAATTTGCAGCCTTGATTAAATAGAGCAGACAGATGAATGACTGAGAAGAAAAAAGAGCTCTGAAACTATGGACAGAGCAGTTCGCTCAGGCAGTACAGCTTTTCTCTTCTTTTTTCTTTTCATGTGCTTCAGCTTGGTCACCTATTCAGCATCAAAACGATGGGGTTGTAATAGACTTTTCCCCCAAACACATTGAACGAACATACATAGAGCTGCCTTTCAGCAAGGCCCTGGTTTGCCACCCAGGTTCTTATCTAAAACTATATCTGCCACTCTGAGTCTCTGGTATTAGTGTGATTTTGGTTAGTCCTGCTCTGCCTGTTGATGGATGCATTTTTCTAGTCTAACTTTGAGGTCGATATAGTGGTGTCGGGGTAGAAGTTATACGTGACACAGGCTTGTGGGACAGATGCTTTCTGCCAAATACGATGAAACTGTGGAGTGGTTAATAACAAGAACTATCAATCCATAAATCATTACAATTATTATTTGCAATTATGAATGCTAAGACATAAATTAGGAAACTCTGGACACCAGGGTAACAGGCACAACCACGGCCAAACTTCAGTATGAAGTGCAATGAATAAATAAAGTGATAGATCTGCAGAAAAGACATCTTTGATGAATAAATGCAAATAAATTGAACGTGAAGGGTGTTGGGGTGGTAGAGGAGATTATTTTTTTTTTCAGTAATGGAGGAAATAGACAAAAGACCATTGCTAACATACAACAACATCTAAAACTTGGCTATATTAGTGGGAGATGCTAGGGCTGTGACTTACTGACAAAACTGAAGATTGAATTGTTCATCCACAACACATGAAATAATAGTAGCTCAACACTGATCCTAGGCTGTGTTTCCAAGGGACGTAGCATACTTTGGCTTCAGACCTTTGTATTACAAACTTGCTGTCATGGGCCCTTGAAAGATGGGCATCTCTCCAGTTTCCTGCCGGAAACTGAAGTGAAACTATCCAGGTAGTTTTCAAAGCATCCAGCGGATGCAGTACACATTACTTACAGGCATGATATCAACCCAAGATCTAGTTAACAGCAGCGTCCTGTAGACCACTTTCTCCAAAGGTCTGTGTTCTGGAACTCAGAAAGGAAAAAATGTATTAATCTAAGTTTCAAATAACCTTTTACATTGAGATTCTGCGAGTCCCCGAGTACTAAAAAGTTTTTTTCCAGTCACCAGAAAAACAAACTACTCCTAGATTTAAATCCAGCACATTTGATCAGTAAAAATTGTTTTGAAGTATATTATATTTTCATTTTAACATTGAAACTCGTATGTTCTCAGAAAGCTGAACAGTATGTCTGGCCTGTGCTCATTTATAATGAGTAATTATCTAATGATGGTAGTGTTCGGCATGCATGAGAGCTCCTGTAGCAAGATTTGGAATTTTAAGGAAACACTGTAGATCAAATGATAATGTCTCATTTGTATTCTCTCAGTTCCCTAGCCACTATTGCACTTCAGAAAGCAACTACAGAAATGGATTGCAAACATGCATCATTTTTGTGTGAGATGAGAAAAGGCTCAATGATCCTTAAATAGTACCAATAACCCCTTTCACACACCTTACAGTATCAGAAGATACTGTTCCAAGCAAATCACACATCGTATGAAATATGTTTTCAATTCTGTCTAGAAGTGAGCCACTACTTAGGTCTTTGGGGATAAAAGTGTAACTGAAGGCAGTATTAGCTCTGCATGACTATGTGGACACGTGGTATAATTTTTGTCATCCATCTCTCTAATTGGAGGACCTGGTGATACCATTGTTGTAGCACCAGTGTGCTGGAAAACTCATTTTGGAGTTTCCTCTTTCTAGTCTGGGGTTTAGGACCATGGGATGTATGTATGAACTGTGAGTTGAACAGAAGTGTCTACTTCCACGCTAGGTAGTGAAGGACATTGCTCATACCATCTTCAGCATCAGTTTTCGTAAGGCAGATTCATAAGTGTTATGATATTTTGTCTGAATCATCGCCATGTTAATCAGGTTTCAGCCTGCACGTAATGGGCTGATGGACAGAGGACATGCCGATTTTCCTGTTGTCAGGGCCCCATAGATGCCCTCCAAATGAATGTGTAGATGGAGCAAAAGCCTTTTTCTTGTTGCTAGTGTCACAAGCTTCCAGCCTACCCCACTGGGGCAGTAACTGAAAAGATGGCACAAACATGGAAAAGTTTGGATTGACCAGAGGCCCCAGTTTTGTGTGTGTTTCCAGCCATCAACTGAATCCACGCATGAAATTGAGTCTAGCTGATTGTGTTGTTATCAGGAGGAAGAAGATTTGAGTTTGATAGGGTCTACAGAGCTGTGCTTGTCTTGTAAATTCTAGGCATATCAGCATACTAAATCACAGGTATTGCTCAAAAAAAAAAATTTACTATACGGATTATTCTGGGCTCTCTTCCTAGTGTGACTTGGCCAGATCTTCACAGACTAACTTGTATAGTCCAACTTTTATATATCATCCCACTTGTTCTACCACTCCATACAGGCTGTCTCTAACTTTCCACAAAATTCAGATGACCTCGTAAATGAATTGTCTCTGTATTTTGCCAGTGTATGTTAGTGAAATAGCATTGTTCGGTCAGTAACACTGAGCAAGCAATGCAGGCTTTAGACTAGGACTGCAAGATCAAGATAAGATTTCATGGACTGTCTTGTTATCAAATCCACACCAGTTAGATTTCCAAGGTCTTACTGTTAAGAACAGCACAAGTTCTTATGTTATCTTATGTTTAATAATGACTCCTTTGCTATAGAAAACCAGAGTGCATGGCATGGATTAATGAATATGACATACAGACAGAACATCACTGGGAGCAATTAAATACTCTGTTTATAGAATGGAATATTAATTTTTTTAAATCATCTTGGAGTACTCTATACATTGAGCAACATGAGCAACATGAGCAAAGTCATGGGTGCATGTTAAAACTATAAAAAACGTATGTTTTTCCTGGAGGCTCAGATTCTGTTCCTTGTGGATCATGTGGATAAGGCAGTCTGTGGCAGTAGGATAAACTAATTTCATAATGTTACACTCTATTCCAAGAGTTGCATATATTTAGTGCAGTTGGGTACTGAAGTTCAAAGTCTGTTCTTTCATCTTGCAGCAACTGCTTTTTGGTGTCTCTCCATTGAGAGTGAAGAGTGTTTATCTGCATCTGTAGGTTTATATTATGGATCCACCACTGCGATATCTGACACCAGCTGTTGACAGAGCAGCTTTATTCCCTAGCATTCCCTAAAAACTGTATGAAAAAACACAGGTGATCTAGAAATTATATGGCATATATAATATAAAGCATATGTAACTGTGTTACTTCCTGGACTTTGTACTGCAGTTGGTGGTTTTCAGGGTCTCCTGTCAGTGAGAACCCTCTGTGATTAAAGCCAAAGTTGAGGCAAAAGTGTTCCTTATTGTGGGGACTCTTCAAATCCACGTATAACTTAATACACCATGGTATCTTATGCTAGCTTAAATCTATGAGCATATACAAAATTTCCATTGAAGAACTTGATGTCTTGCATTAATGCAGTAAGTGTAAGTAATGTGACGCAGGGGAGGGAAAATGTATCAGTCTGAACCAATGATGCCTTTGCCCTATATGCTGTCATTTAGTTAATGGCATAGTTCCATAAACAACACTGCGTTGAGTGAATTGTAGATAAATTCTATGCTGAGTCAGATGCCCTCCTTCCAGTGTGCTTTTAAATGTGAAAAATGTTACTTTTTGACATATTAAAGTTGTTTGGTTTGGCTTTTCAGTATGTAGTTGTTCATTTCACAAAGATGGAAGGGTTTAGAGGGGTTCCATATTAAGCCTGAATTATCTGATTATTGGCAGTATGCCCATGATTTACATTTAGAGTCTGTTAAGGTTTCAAAGCCCAAATGCAGAAGAGAGTAAAATGAGAATCAAAACTTCTTACATAGTCTTAGTTTGGTGTCTTTTGCATATGCTGCATGATATTCAGTTGATCTTTGGGTTAAATCTTATTTTTCTACAAAACACTTTGCTTATTTAATCATAGGATGTACAGTGTGGTTTGAATGAGCAGCCTCTCAATTTTTATTTGAAATCTTTAATAGATACTGCAATTATTGAACCTTATTTATCGACTAGTCTGAATAAAGACCAGTGTTCCTCTTGCTCCTCAACACTTCCATGGTTCTAACACAGAGAGCTGGGGAGCACAGTGGAGATATTTCTAGAGATAAATGCTCCAGCTGGCGCTAGCACCGTTGGCAGTCAGCGATCTTTGGGATAATGCACAGACAATCTAGTTTTGCCGGGCAGAGGAATGAGACTGGGATATGACGATGGAATTGAGCTACGTATTTCTAACAAGTCTACAAAGGGGACCTGTATGCCCACTTGGCCAAGCACTGCCTCCAAAGCCACTGTTGGACCCGCCAACAGCTGAGACAAGAAAATATGTTTGATCTTTGCCAACTGGCTGATGAACCAGCACGTGTGCACCAGAGGTTGTACAACTAGGCCAAAAATTAGAAAGGATTGATGAGAATATAAGGAGGCTGGAATATATAACTGAAATATAATTGAGGCATGTAGTGTCCGCTTCCTTTCTTGAGTCAGGGTCTCTTCTTTTAAATAAGGTGTGGAAATGTAGGAAAAATCTTTTCTAAAAAGAACAGCAATGTTAGTGAGGTTTCTTTAGCAGCTGTTAGTCCCAGTTTCAAAGCATGTATGTGTCAGAACTTTCCAGTCATTGTGATGTTTATCGCTGAAGTGGAGGGGGGAAATAACAAAAGCTTGGATGGCTGCTTGTAAATGAGAAGCTCGGTAATCCTTTTAAAACTTTTCTCTGTTTGCAACTGTTAATTAAACAACCGGAAATCTGTTTAGCAAAATAAAAATGGTTTATAATGTTAAAATAAATGAACTAGAAATGTGAGTATTCTATTTTTAAAGAGATTTAGGAGTTTTCCATTGACAGCAGACAATAATTTGGCTTCTATACTAATTTCAGTATTTTTCGCTGTGTAGGAGATATGCTCATATATATGCACATATATGCATGTTTATCTGCCTTCATAATGTGGGCAAATTATGCGTGCATCTAAACATATGTATATACAGATGCGTACATCTCGTATCTCACTGACTCATGGCTCGCTTTTGCTTAATTCAAAACTTTATCAAAGAGACTATCAGGGAGCAGTTCCACGCTTTGTTGGGGAAAGACAAATACGCCCATGGAAGACAGTCTTCTAATTGGAAATAACAAAGAGCAAAATGCTTTAAAGTCCACCAAGGATATAAGCGTGCAAAGCTGTGTTCACTCTTTAGCTTTTAACCTGCAACAGCCTATGTGCATTCTTTAGTTAAATTACATACTCTGAGCAGTTCCAATGAATTCAGTGGGTCTACCCTGAATGAGCAAAGTTAAGTAGGTGCATAAGTGTTTTCAGGCTTTAGGCTTTACAAGCTTTCATAATTAGTGCTCTAGACAACATTAATTAAAGAGTACTTTAGAAAGAATATGGCTGTTTAAACCTCTCTAGTGGTTTGCATCTTATTCAAGGATCCCAAACAGTGCAACACATGGATAATCCACTCAGAAAGCGATGCTGTGTTGGTATGATTAAAGTTTAATATAATCTGTATACATCTTTGCAATTGTATATAACAAACATAACTTTATACAAACTCACTTCAGTTCAAGGATAATTAAATAAAAGAGAGTAATAATGAAAGACAACATATGTTGTCTATTTTATTGTGGAGTTTCTTGCAAGTATTGTGATCTATGGTAATCAAATATGATGAAGAGGCAGGATTTCCTGAGGCTAGTAATATTTCTCTTATTTCCTTCTTTAGCCTTGGGCCAGAATTAGAATTTATATCTCACTCATCCTCCTGTTATTATGTACTTGAGGGAGAATTTAAAATAAAGCACTGATTAATAGCTGTAAAATGCTTTTATGAACAAAAAGACTTACTGAAATGTTTAGCGTTATGTTATATCTAATTTATTGTGAAAAGGCTGTTTTGATTTTTTGTTCCACTGTACGTGTTATATAATATAGTCTCCTGTCTTCATGAAACCATCTTAGTATCATGTAGCAAATCTTCTGATGTATGATTGAGAGTTGTGTTTGACAGTATAGGATCCCCTGCAGTAGCTCTGCTTAAGGCTTAAACATAGTTTTAATTTTTGACACTACTTGCCTTTTATGCTGTCTTTTCCTCCCATATTGAGATAATTTCCAAATGCTGATGAAGAGAAGTACTGCACCTTGTACTGATATAGTTGTAAAGCTACAATAAAATTTGACATCATCCATTTAGTGAGTGTGTCTTGATCAGAAATACGACTATCACTCGGAACAAATTATTCTGAAGCCTAAAGCAGGAAGGATATAATAGTTAAGCACAAAATTACTTGATGGGTCTTTAATCACCTGACAATTATAAAAGAAAAGATCTCTGTCCATTACTGAAAGAGGAACAAAAGACCAAGAACAGAAATAGAGACAATGACAAACTAAATTATTGAGGGGGTGGGGGTCTCTTGTACTATCTAAAAACCTCTTACCAGTGCCTGAAGATGCTCTACAGTAATGAGGAAACTCAGACATTTCCTTGAGTACATTGTGCTTCCTTTCATCTTGCTTTGTATTTTAATTGGTCTAACAGAAAGAAAATACTGAAAATAGAAAATTCGGGTGTCTGCCTGTTTTCCTGTAATGTTTCCCTGAAAAAAAAAGAAGTGGTGAACACAGAGCACCTGCAGGGTTTGAGCTGAGGAAACATATCCAAGACACTGGCGAGCCACCAGCCTGAACACTGGCCTGGAGTGCCAGAGAGAGCAGGACTGCAAGAATCCTTTGGGTTAAGAGGTGGAGTTACCCAAAACCACAGAAACTCGCATCTTCAAAATAGTGACAGGGTTCCTCCTTGAAGGGGGACAAAGATAAAATTCTGTAGTTCTGTAAATACTATTTCTCTGTTTTCTTTGAAAGACCAATTTTTTTGTAGTATGTACTTTCCACTCCCTCTCAGCAGTGCTCCCACAAATTCCACTTAGTTAAATTAAGCTCCACTATAAAATCCTGATTTGGCATGATAATACAATAATTATTAAACAGGTAAGATTGAATCATCATTTTTCCCTGTGGCCTCGACCCTGTGCCAGTGATTGCTGATTATAAATACTATTAGTGAAACAGAAATCAGCACAGCGTACTCAAGTTTCTTTTCAAATAAAGGGTCTTTTCAGCATTCAGGTTCCCCATAGGCTTTTAATCAAGGTTATGGGAAAGTCCATAAACTTTCTGCTGAATTTTTAACAAGCTGGAGGTCATAGCAGACATGAGATCCCAAGGACAAGTGAAATGAGATTGCAATCAGAAGAGCAGAGGAGACCTGGAGATAAGCAAAGCTTTGTCCACAGATAACATCTAACAGAACAAACACCAGAGTCACGTTTTCAGGCTTCTTTTGTGAGACTTAATTTTCGCAGTATAAACAGCCATAAAAAGAGGTAAATACAAATGGGTGGCTGCACTGGTTTTAGTCACTGAATTTCATTGAAATGACGATTGAAATCCAGTCTGAAAAAAGTTTTAAAAATGGAAGACATTTCATTATAGTTACATCGGTTTTTTACTGACCTGAAATCCCAATTCCCTAAAACCTTTTACAAATAAATTCTGTAAAAAACCTCTATTATACTGAATTATAATGCCTGTTTATATGTTTAGCCAAGAACTTTTGTTTGCTAGATCTTTATAATTGAACTATTTTTAACGGTATAGTTGTGACAATATTTTTCTGTATACAAATGGGAAAGCAATCTTGCAGAAACTCTTATCCATGCCTATCCAGCAGCTATAAAAATATATTTATAATACTCCGCATAATGTATAGAGTGGATATTCAGAAAAGTTATCTGTAATGTCAGCCTGACACGTATGTAGAGGCTACATGGAATTTGCGCCATGATTTGGCTTTGCAGCAACAGAGCAGTCAGGAGCGAGACAGTGGCACAGAGCTGCCATGTCTGCAGTGGCTGCGGGAGCTGCGTGGTAGCACGGGCTGATATCTCTGAGACGAGATCAACTTGCAACGTCTGCTTTTTTTGGTGATATTTGGAATTAACTGCTTAACAAAGTTCTCTCCCCATTAATTAGTGGAATTTTAACTGTGTATTTCCTGAAACTGATATGTTGTTTATTCTTCATTTGTAGCAAAAAGTCACTGAAAATTTTAATACTTGGCAATGGTTTCACAGCCTGCTCTGAATACTATAGATATAAATTCCTTTTATAAAACCAAGTTGTCCTATGGCTTTTTATCTGATTTTTTTTCCCTTGTGTACGAACTATTAAAATATTTACCCTCAAAAAATCTGCTGAACTTCAAGCTGGCTTTGTAGCTCAAAAGCTGAACACATCCCATTTCTATTAATAGAGTAGCACACTGTTTTGCAGTAAATCTGGTTAGACTAGGTAGAATATACTCATACTATTGTCTTTGCCTTAATTATTATCATAGAAGAAAGCCTGATACCATGCTAATTGTTTTCCCTCCTTTTCTTATACCAAATACTGTTAAGGAGCCCAAACGTTAGCAACTCTGTGACAACCGTTCTAGGCCTGCAAAGGTTTCCAACAGTCTTTCATAAATCAGATCATTAATTTGGGTGTTCATTTCTAAGAATTGGGTGAATGTTTCTTCAGATTATGCCGTTCATAATTTCTGTTCATTTTCATTGAGGGGAAAAGAGAGCCCAGAAGACAATTGTAAGCAAGCTGTTAATTTTTGTGACAAAACATTTGAGACGTTTCTGTTACAAAGGTTCTCGTTTTTACAGCACACTCATACCCTCCGTCATTCAGTGAATGGATTCTTTAGTTCCAATATCTTGGCAAGCACTCCCAACAAGGAAGGCTAAAAGTGACCCAGCATTTTTTTCATTGAATGCCAAGAGCTGGAATCCCTTTTCTCTCCCTAATGAATGGGGACTGCTCATCCAGAATGGCTGGGCTCTCTGTCCCAGATGCAGTACTGATACTGGCATCCCTGTCCGCGCGCTGTAATGATGAAAAATTTATGCATCTCAGGAGGAGATATTTTTGCGTGACTTCTTTCAAAACAGGGAATAAAACACCTGTTTGGGTATTCTCCCTTGCCAGACTTAATGAGGTGAGATGTCTGCGTGGGGTTGTGCGGGACGAAGGTAACTTTTCCTGTGCGGGGTTGACAGGGGATGATCCCTCGCCCCTTGGTTTTTGATCATGCTCTCAAATCAGATCTTTGCTACTATATGAATAACTTCATATGAAAAAAGTCATTCTTTCTCATGTATTTAAAAATACAAGACAAAAATTTGAATCGTGCAATTTTTAAGTCTAGTCATAAAATAACAAGCATTGCAACAATGAAACATGTCTGATAAAAATACCAAAAACCTGAAGGAAAGGTTGGTTAATAATACACGTAATCTCAGTGCTTCACTGGTAAGATATTCATGTTTCGCTTGAGACTCTACTGCTTTCAAGACAGAAGAGCTGAAAAGAAGTATATTGTAAACATCCATTATATATAGTTTGTGCGCATATCTTTTTCCTTTGCCAGTCTAATAATGCAGTGTTATACTTTCAGCATAAGACGAAGAGAAACAAGTTTAGCAACTGATGAAAAAATTAGAAAACTTGTGTTGAAGGTGAATCTCCCCACTACTTTCAATCTGTCCAGTGAACTTGCACAGGAAGTGTTTGTGTTTTAACTGCACTTCTCCATGGAAATATCCCAAAGTAACGCGTATAAAGCCACAAAAAGGAAGTTTGTTTGTTTGTTTGTTTGTTTGTTTGTTTGTTTTAAATAGGAAGCTTGTTAAAAATGTAACAACTCTGTAATACCAATACCAGAAACAAAACCGAGAGGAAAATATCAGGTTAAAATTTAAATTCTGTTTTTAAAGAACCCTTTCCACACCCCCCCCCCCGATAACAGTAATTTATAAACTCAGTGACTATCTTACCAGTCCAACAGAGGACATTTCAGTGTGGAGCTACTGAGTTTAGTTTCTCCCTGTAACAAACCTTAATAGTCGTGTTATCTTTGATTAAATATGTTTGTCTGCCAGAGAACAGCAAATGGATTAAAGATAAGAAAACCAAAAACTTCTCATCTCTTCTAACTGACCTTTATTAAACTTTTTTTTTTGCATTAGTAATGTATAATAGTTTCTCAGTCTCTGTAGAATGTTTTATAAATTTAAATTTAAGTTTAATGGATTAAACTTAAATCTATTTCTCTACTACACATACACAAGTTTATGTGTATATATATATATTTTAAGGAACAGATAGAGGTTGAGTTGTCTTGAAAAATAAGTATTTTACAGAACTGCATTATATATCAAGATTTTCAAAAGGTTTCATAGTACAACACTCTAACAGCACTCAATAGTAGTCATACTTGTTCCAGATGATAGATCATACCAACTGTTTCTCGTAGACTGGCTCACTCCCGTAGCAGCACAGTCACAATCTCAGGTCTCTGCTGCTTGTGGCGAATACAGGCTTGGAGTTGTCTGACTTTGAAACAAACAGTGCAAATGTCCATGGAGAAAGATGATTTCCCAAGCCGCCTCTTCTGGTTCTGTAAGATCCATGAAATCAGAAGGAAAGGGAAGAGAGACTGAGATTAGAGACCCTCAATGTGAAAAACTTTCACAGTATCTCTGCAGAATATTATAAATTACGAATAACACATAATCATTGCAGAGATTTCATCTATTCACATGGAGGTATTATTATACAGTAAGTGCAATAGATACCGTACGTATGTGTGGAGGTGGAAGTGATCTTTTTCTGTTCTTTGTGCTTCTTTGCATTTTCAGTTTGTTTTCTCTGAAAATATAAAATGTTTTTAGGAAATCTAAATTATTGGAGGTTGGGGGGGTGGTTTTGTTTTTCTTTAACGATTAGGAAACACTAAGGGAAGGTATTAAAAAGGATATAGATAAAACTATTTCAATATGAAGCTGACTGAATAACTATAGATCTTGTGAGAACTGGAAATTTAAAACCTGTCTGCACAAACTATAAGATAGGTATTCGATACAGAGAATAATCTATATTAAAGGAAGTATTAATGTGTTGATAGAAATGAGATGTACTGATAAAAGTGAGATACTTCCATTCCACATTCAAAAGAGTAAAAGTATGTATATATTGTCTGATAGTTTTTTCACCTAATAGAGAAATAGCAACATTGTGGCTAACAAATACGATAAACAGGCTACACGTTCTAAATGAAGAACAGTATCTGAAAACCTGGCAAGACTGTGACAAGCCTTCCAGATAGCTAAAAAGCAGTAATGAAAGAATGTGTAGCCTTGTCATATTAGAAATATTCATAAATCCTGCATAATGTGACAATGAAATGGTTTTCAGCAGGATTAGGCAAGGAAGTGCAAAATTATTTATTTTTCCAGAAAATAAACTAGACTGTAAAAATGGGCAGGATGACATCCTGTCAGCATCTCTGAGAACTTTATTTAGCCCATGTCCTTCATATCTGATCTATATTTACAAATAAGGATATTATGGGAGGATATATGAAAGTTTTCCCCATTACATAAAGTTGGATACTGTTTTTTGACTTTATTGTGAATGCCCATTTAGCCATGTATCTTGATGTAATAGAGAGAGATATGTTGGGTTTTGTACTAGAAAATAGAGTAGACGCTTTCCTGCCTTCTCTGTCTGTGGGCAGGCTATGTAGCCTCCCATAAGATATTCATCAATATGAATGATAACTTAAGATTTCTTTCTCAAGATGGGGCAGGTGAGGAGCAATAGTGTTGCTGGTTTGTCCTTGGTGCTGTTTCAGATTTTCTTCCATACTGTCTCAAATGAGAAAAAAAATACTGGTTTTGCCCAGGAAGTTAAAAATAGTTTAATATGTTTTCATTTGTTTTTATGAGACACTAATACAATATCATAAAATACAATAAAACCTGATAATGCTAAGTTGAAGTCTGATAAATGAGTTATGAAAGTATAAAAACGGTGTTACACCATGGGAAAATTGTCAGGTAGTTATTTATAGGAGGGTTGTCAAGCAGTGAAAATGACAGGGATTTTCAGAAATGAATTTGAGAGGCGAGTATGTATATTTTTCTCAAATATTTTCTCCATGTTCATATTTTTAAGCGTTCATCCTAAATCTTTATTGTAATTAAATAACTTCCTAGATAGCCAACTTCAAATTATGTTTATATCAAGGTAATGTAAGAAAAGGTTATTAAATTTTAAGGAGCTTTATTCAGTTTCTGTTGTTGACGTATTTAAGAGTTGGAATTTTCCTAGCAGTTACGAAAAGAGATTTTTTTTTTAAGGGACATTTTGTTTTAGAAGCAAATATTAAGTAATTCATTAATAAAACCCCCACCTTTCTGCCAGTCTACACTCAATAACTAAATTTTCAAATGAAATTATGGAAGAGATGGAGAAAGTAAGATTCAACCTGCAATTCCAATAGTAGAACATAAGAAAAAGCTTAGAATAGTCCTACAAATAGAAATGAATAAAGAAATAATTCTTCACATGTATTTTTCAAAGCTGTGTTGACATTTTTCATTTTGCCAATCTGTTGTTCGACATCAGCCATTCTCATTATTCTGAAATAGTAATCCAGCAATGGCATCTCTGCCTTCCTAAACTTCCTGTCGCGATCACTATGTGCTATCACTGATGTCTGAGACCAAAATAATTTTAAGAAAAAGTTAAATATGTAAGGTTTATGCGTGGAAAAGATGCATTTCATAAAAAATTTAGTCAAAAAACCCATCAAACCCATTCGTCTGAAATGGTTCGGAAAGTTTCTGGAATAACAGCCATGGAGAGCGTTTTCCTGGATTTTGGCAAGAGACAATAGCGATTGACTGAACTTAGTGTCTAACTGCAAATGTTAGTTATACACAACATTACTGCCAGCCTTATAAAATCATTTACTGTGCAATCTGAGTAGTAAAGGTGACAATGGAGATTGGAGTTGAGAGCTATATGGCTTGCCAGGGACTCATAGCCACTGTTGTCCTATAAATCTTAATTTGCTCCGTTTGGTTTTGGCTTAGTTTTATTACGGGATGCAAGCACCTTCGTACTTGTGAAATTACAGTGAAATTTTCTCCAGTATGCTCACAGAGACAAGCACATGATGCTGTACTCTATCTCCTTATACTTGCAATTAAAACGGTCCTGAAATAACGTGGAGATCACAGGTATATATTCATGTTATTTCAGTATAAGAAAATGCTGTTATTCGTTCAGCGCGGGTAATTAGTTTTAGTTATAAGAAATTCTAGGTAAGGTCTCTGAATGGAAGTCAAGAGATGCAAACCTGATGTCTCTTTTAATGGGTTTTGTGTCCGTGCAACAGTTGATGTGTTAGGTACATACGTAAGGATTTAAATTAATCTGTGGTTATTACTTTATATTTGTGATTCAAGATGAAATAAATGTAACCTGTTACTTTTAAGTCTGCCTGCTGGAATTCTGAAACTGGTGTCTCTAATTTCAAGTTAGATTCTTCCAAACTTTCTGTAGTATCCAGACCGTATGCGTGGTTTGTGGGGAAAAAAGAATCCGTCCATACACAGGTTGAAAAGGAAGAGTTCCTGACTGTTGGTTAACAGTTTTTAGAAAAGTCATTATCTATCTTCCATAATAACAAATTTTTACACAGTTTTTCTTTTTCACCTGAACGCTGTGAAATCCCCAGTTAGATATCTGTCCTGTGCCTTTGCTAACGTTAGGAAATCATACTCTCTTGCTACAATTCCCCACAAGGAATTTACTATTTGTTAGATGTGAATAAAGGATAATTGGTGATTGGTTATGTTTTCAGCTCCCTAGACTTGTCAAGTGAAGCTTTCTTCGGAGTTCAGTATCACTTTATGAGTACAGTTTTCATAGCATGGACTATTATTTCATCAGCAGAACAGGAATCTCGCTAATTTATTTTACCAATGACAGTGCTTGGTAGCTGGCACTTAGGCTTGTTTAAGCTATTGTATTACCATTTTCTTTAGTGTAGCTTTCTGCTTTATGCTGTGAGTAAATGTCATCTGCAGACGAATTAATAATTTGTTATCATTTGTTGAAGCAAGAAATATGAGAGCTGGAAGTCAGCTAAAAAGGCAGGGCCACTGCAATGGTAGAAACCCAGTAAATATCACTTATAGTCAACCCTCAAAATATACTGGTGGAATGCAATAAAACTGAAATAGTTTCTCACAATTGTTTACCACCTTCAGTGCATTAATAATAGATAAGCATTCAATGGTGCTATCAAGTTATGTTTGTTCTGTCAGTGTGATTAGGGAGAGCATCCGTATTCTGAAATGGGGCATGCTGTAGTGTAGGCATGCATGCGAAGCCTCATCTTGCAGCAGAAGAAGCAGGAGTTTGATCATCCACCTAACTGCGTCTGAACAAGCTTTTATAGCCAGTCAAGTAATTAAACACATACATAATATGTGCTCCAGACTGGGAGTTTCTGAAGAATCTGAGAGGCTGAGGTAACTAGTGTCCATTGAATATTGAAGCGAGTTTCTTACAGTGTCCTGTGGAAATGTCCTCTTCCAAATAATGTGCCTTATATTCTCACTTGGAGAGGCCAAGGTATCTCTCTTTAAGATGCTGAGTCCCTTCAGAGTGGTTCACCATAGTCCTTGTTTCCTACTGGGTTCAATCGGAGTTTGATCAGCGAGTTATTAGCTAGAGGTGAAGGCTGCGCTTGTCAGAAAGTACTTTTTGTTCTGCGGGGTTTGATCTTGCCATGCAGAAGGACTTGCTCGTGGAGGACACGGTGAAACCATTTACTTAGCTGCAGTTGAACGTAGCTAGCTGTCTGGCTGCTGCTTCTAATTAAATCGACCACCAGCCAAACAACTTGGCCTGTTTCCATGGCCTTGTTTCTTTGAGGTTTTTTTCTCCCCCCAGTTTGTCCAAGGATATTCTGAATGCTACAGCTTATTTGTGATTTTGACTAAATAGCACATTGCTTTACTCTTCGTAGTTTTATTAATCTTTATTAAGCTCATGACCAGTCTGCACATAGTCCCTTGATTTTGCTTTTATTTTTTATTATAGTCCTTAATAAATAAAATCACCTTTACCATTGGCAGCGGTACTGTAAGGAGTAAAAAATGTCTCAGAGCAAAGATATTTTTACTAAATGGGTGTGTTTTTTATAAAGAGTTGTAAGAGATCTGAAAAAAAATGTAAGCTTATTCAGTATATCATTATTTGCTGGTACCTTGATGGATTAGCTTACAAATTATGGCAGTCAGACATACCCTATTATTTATACAATGGCTTTTTTTAAGAAAGTTCATTTTTAAGGTAAGCAATCAAGTAATTCCTTATATGGAGATGGGGGAATACTTAACCTTGAGTACAACAACATTAACTCCAGTGAGCTTAATGAATTATTCATGCTATTATCCACCTTGAGAGACATCAAATCGCTCTGCACTGTCTGGAAAGCACAGTTTACCAAAAAATGATAGCTCAGTGATTTATATTTGTATATCTGAACATTAAACTAAAGACAGTATTGTGAAAAGGCATTTGCGGATAGACCTGTATAATCTATGCAGAAGCAAGGTCCTGCATGTCATTTCCTAATCCACTTGCAGTCATAACTCATCAATAATTTTTTTGCAAGGAATGGCCTGATAGGCAGAAATCATTTAATATTCAAAATTTCATATTCCAGCAATAGAGGATGTAATCACTGCAAGCACTAACCTTTTTACAAAGAAGCTGTTCGTTATGGTTTCTGGAGTTTGGTACAACATCCTGACGTATGAAGTTGCCTCTTTCTCTATTGTATTTGTTTTTTCACAGATGGAAACCAAAATGCTATTTGCCTTTCGGTATGCAATTCTGGAAGGAAAGTGACAATTTTAAAAGCTTGGTTGAGACTGGCGCTGGCATTTTTGTTGACAATAACAAAATTTAGTCTCTTCAAACTATTTTTCTGAGGTCTTCAGATGTATGGTCTTCACAAATATTTCCTGCTTTTCTCCCCCCATTTTAAGGTCCCAGTTTAGCCGGTTACTTAGGTACATGTACATCATGATGATGCCTACAGAGAGTATCAGTTTCTGAGTTCTGTGTGTGTTTTTACACAGAGAACTTTACCCCAGAATGTCCTTACTTAAAAGCATGTATGTCTGTTATTTACATCTATAATATTATTATAGTTTATTTTGAAGAAACTTCTCCCAAGGAAGTCATGCAATAAACTGGCCTTGTGGATTCCTTTTCTGAATTTATTTCTTAATAGTAAGATATAGAATGTTCTTCAAATTCTAACTAAAACATCATTTACGCAGCAGTTTGAGCGGCAGACAGACAGACACACAAACGCACACATGCACTTCATGCTACAGGGACACATGGGTGGAGTTTCTGCTTTTTCTGATGACTTGTATTTATTACGTTTTACTCCCCTCACGTTGTAGTTTAACAAATAATTTATCTCCATATTTTAATATTAAATTGCCATCTTGCTGGAACTACTGATTTCAGCGGGTCGCCTGTAATGAGCACAACTCCTTAGCCAGCTCCCAAATTAGAAAAATGGCTTTAAACCACTTTGACTGCAAAGGTTTCTACTTTGTCAGTTCCGGAGCTGTGGCCCTCCAGGCCTGTTGGCCAAGAGCCTTTGCACACCATCGAGCCTGCGCTGAGGACAAAGTGGGAAATGCCTGCAAACACAGCAAGCCTCCTTCCTTCCTCCCAACTGCCTCACGCTGGCAAGGGTGTTTTGAAATAGCTCAATTTCTTACCAAGTGAATGCGCATTCTGCAAAGGTCTGCAGACTGTTTTTCCTAACAGCTTAATGTTTTTAAGGCTGTTTGCACATAAAAATATATATGCATTATATGCATACCTATATACATTTCTATTTTTAAAATGCCATTAAGAATGTCATCAATTTACAGGGAATATAGGAAAGAACAAGAACAAATATTACACTGTTTATCTGCTATTCAACAGACTGCTTTCTATAATCTAGAAAGGCTACCTGGATAGGCTTAAGATACGATGAGGCAAGGTTTGAATACAAAATTGCATGCTTCATTCCAGAACTTCCCCTCGATAGTTTAAAGATATGTCTGTGTACAATTAGTTACACTTTTCACTTTCTCTGTGGGCTGTTCATTCTCTGGACCTTAGCAAGGAATTAATGTACTTTTCTGTCATATTTATCACTAACATTTTTAAAATTATATTTCCTAATCTTCGTAACTGTCCATAACGCTTAGAAAGAAGGAGGGAGGTGTTTGAAGAAGACACAGACATAATTTTGCTGTCTGAAGAACTCCCGCAGAAAGAGATTTATCATTAACTAAAATTCAGAACATCAAAAAGATTCAAATTGAACCCTCTGGTATCTTCAGCTCCGTATCAAGATGGTATTGCCAATTTCTGAACATAGTCACTAATTGCTTTTGTCTGTAAACTGCCTTTTAACCCATTAAAAACGCTCAGGGCAAAACCCACGTATTTTATGGATTTAGTTCCTAATACTTTGTAACTCACAAGATCTGATAACTATGGTAAATCTCTAAAGAGTCCCATGAGCTGAGTCTCATATTTTCCTTGTGTACTATGCTTGTAGCATTAATTATGATTTATACGTATATGGGAACACATTCGCTAATTTTGAAATCACCAAATACTTTAAAATCAAAATGCTCATGAAAAGCTGTTTCCCGTCTGAACATCCAAGCACAGATAAACCGTACTGGTTGTAGAAATGTCAAAATGAATAGGATAGATGGCAATTCGCATCAGTTCCAACTTTTGCCAAGAGACTTTTAATCAAAAGATTTAGAAGTTCTCCAGTCAATGGCTAGACTGGCAGGAAGATGTTGGGACCACTGCAAATCCTGGTCTCTCAAATTATTAGGTATGATAAGGGATTACAAAAAGAAATTGTAAATATCAAACTTGAATCTATGTCACAGCGTGGACTCAAAGGGCGAATGCAACGTTGTATGGTTTTGCAGCCACCTACAGTGTCCTGTGGGTTATTTTACAGGTTCCTCATAAAGCGTTTATCAAGTCTACCATTAAGAAGTATTTTTTATTTGGCTCTTCTTTGTAGAGCTAATTTCAGTCTTGTGTTTTGACTACTCAGTGGTTTTGGAATGTCTTCTGACTGATTTCAGAGCTTGTAATTTTAAAATTATATTGTCTGGAATATGGAAGGCTCAGTACGATATCTGACAATTGTGTATCTCTACAAAGAAAACTATTTTTTATAATGATTTAAATAAAACTATGTTTATCTGACTCAACCTTTTTGCCAATAGAGATTTCACTCATCTTAAAGATGTTTAAGAATGGGAGGAAGTAGCTTTTCTTTTTCTCTGAATAGCAAAAGAAATAATCTGCAGAAATGATTTATTTAGGGCTGTAGTTGTTTGGTTGGGGTTTTTTGTATCTCAGTTGAGTGGGACACCCCAGGTACCCTTTATCTAACTCCATGGGTGATATTCTGAATACTGTCACTGTAGCAAAAGAATTGCAGGTGGAGAATTAGTACATTGGGACTTACGGAGGAGGTCATGAATAGACAGGAACAGGACTATATAGCAAAACAGCCTTTTTGTTTGTTTCACAGTTTTGATTATAGTAGTAGCTTTGCATTAGTCGGTTTAATACTAGAATACAACTTTGCTGACTACATGAATTTGAAGAAATGATCAAGCTTTCCCGTGCCAAACACACTTTTAAAGAGTAATACATCATCTTAGTGCTTTTGTCTTTGTTTCCAGACTGGGTAGGAATTTCTTTCAGATAGAATTTATTAGAATAGCTGTATGTGTACTATGTTATATATAATAGTATATCTAGATGTGTATCAGTATTTAACATTTGTCATATTAATTCCTTTTATTAACTATGCTGTTTGTAATTTGTCAAAGACTTTTTAAAAAAAAAGGAGGGGGAAATGCTAGGGAATGAGAAATGTATGTTGACACATATTCCTTAGAGTTCGCGCAAGTGTTTTCCATGATATATACTATATCACAAAACTTCCTCAAAAGTTTGGAAGATATTTTGGAAAAAAGTGTTTACTTCTGGTGGTATATATACACACACACATATATATATGGTATTTACCATATATGTAAATACAAATCCAATAGCATAGAATGAAAACTTCAGTGCTATCTGAAGTGAAAGAAAATTTATTGATTTAAAATAGACCTATTTGAAAATCTCAAATGCAGATTTTTTAAAATTTCAATCACAATAGTACTGATAACAAAAAAAAAGTTGTTCAGATGCTTATCTTGAACCGACAGAATAAAAACAATCAGGATTTGCTAATTGTAAATCACCCTACTATTGTACCAAATCCCCTGGAAAATAGCTCTTATAAAATAATCTGTAACCATCTGCTCTTTTGCTTTTACAAATTCCAATAATTTATACCAAATTTTCTTTTTATTAATGTCTCCTATCGTATTTTCTTTGACTGTATGTGTACCTACTGAGGTTATGAATGATGAACTGCAAAGCAGAAGTCACAGGAAACGTCTATGTGCATGAACCACGTATTCCTTTGGGTTTTTCTGTTTGTTGGTGTTCGGCTTAGTCCTTTTCCCAGTCCGAAACAAAACAATATCTACTTAATTTTCTTTTGCAAGTGGACCTGAGGTAAAAATTTATTGCAAATACTCACAGATACCACATCATATTGAGAAATATAAAACTACTGCTCTTATCCCATTACTTTGGAGTAAGGTCATCTATTATAGTATATGCTATTGTAGGTTGTCTATGTTGTTAGCTACTACTGGAATTGATTCCTTGATTCACAGAATCTATTTTGCATGTTTTAACTGATTTTGAAATTTAGTTGATAGTTGTTTGGTGAGTAACAGGCATGACTAACATAAAATAACAAAGGTAAAATAAATTCCATCAATTCTGGGGATGGGGGAGAAAAACAATACTCTTCAAATTCAAGATGACAGGTTTATGGATTGCGGATTAAAGCAGGCTCAGCAGATGGACATATTCAGTCACGTACAGCTACCTGATATTTGGTTGTCAAAGACCTTGGACTGTGCTGGAAGCAGACGTATTTACCTCTCACATTTACAGACGGGTCAGGACTGAGGTCACAAACAAGAGAGTGAAAGAAATCTCAGACTTTGCCTGCTAGCACTGTATCTTGGGATGCAGCTCTGTTCTGCCTGAGTTCAATTTCTAATGCTCCCTGACCCTTACTCTGTTATAAATAATCAGAAATATTCATTACAGAATGGCAATAGCTTTGGAGAAGTGATGGAGTGTATATTATAAAAGGAAAAATACATCTGATTCTCATAACTCCTTGCAAATTGTATTGGAAAGCCTTCAGCTGAATATATTCACAGCCTGCTTTAAGAAATATTACAAATAATGTGATGAGTTGAATTATCCTCAAATAATTCAGCTCATGTAGATGTGTGTGTACCTATTTCACAGTGCAGAGGGTTATCATTTTCTGTGTTCAGACTGATACAACATATTGAAATATTGGGAAAAAAATCCTTTAATTTAAGGTCAGGTATCACTATTAAAGTCATAAAGTCATATAGATTGAGGAGCGCTAACATGGTACTGCTTTGTTTTTTTCTATTTCTGTGCCTTTTGTGCCAAGAATGCGCGCTTGGTACTGTCATTCCCCTGTATTCAAGTTTAGTGAAGGGCGCTCAGGAAAGAATCACGAGGCTCTTTTTTTGTACTAATATTGAATTTTGGGGACGGCTTGCTTTGGATAATTTTCCACTTGTTCTTGTGAAACTTGTTACATTTTCTGGGTTTTTTCCTCTGCAGCCATAAATGATAGAAGCACTGTTGGTTTTGGAACTCTTACTGCTGCTTTGTTTTTCTCACCACAGAAAATGAAATTCCATAATGCATTTGCAAGCTGATGCTTTAATAAAAGAAATGAATTGTACAAGAGCAAGGAATGCAAGATTCAAAGGCTTATTCAGGCTATGCTATGGTCTGTAACATACCATACCAGCTGAAATTCTGGTAGGAACGCCAAGTAAAATTTTCTTTTCTGTTCAGTGCAACACAAGAAAAGCAGCTATTAGTTTTTGTTAATTAATTTTTTTTGGTTAATTAAGTTAATTTAATTAACTTTGTTTATTAAATATCTGGCTTCAGTTTCTAGCTTCAGCGTTTGCTTTTGGATAAGACCACAGAAGTCTGCTAAGTTGTAACATTTGCAAATGTTCAGCTCGCTACTGGAAAGAAATAAAATCTTCCCTTGTAGGCTTCAAGCACCAGTGGAACTTAGAAACTTTAGCGGAGACGGTACTCACAACTAAGTTCCCATTCCATGCTTTAGCTCTTAAAACTTCTGCGCATTTATCATTATTACTATTAATATTCAGTACAAATCATATATAAGGTTACTGGGAGTGGCACCGACTGTAGTCTGTACGCAGGGTTTTCTGAAACATTGAAGCACAACTTCGTATAGCTCTGAGGGCAATATTTTCAATTTTGCAATTGTTCCTATTATTTACGCTTATATTTACTTCTGTATTGATTCATGTTTCGTTTGGTTCTTTAATAAGGAGGGACAATTCTGACATGTACAGTAGAGTGAAAGCTAATCATGTTACATGTACATGTAACTACATGTACAACTACCTGAAAGGAGGCTGTAGCGAGGTGGGTATCGGTCTCTTCTCCCAAGTAACAAGCGATAGGACGAGAGGAAATGGCCTCAAGTTGCGCCAGGGGAGGTTTAGGTTGGACGTGAGGAAAAATGTCTTTACTGAAAGAGTGGTTAAACATTGGAACAGGCTGCCCAGGGAAGCGGTTGAGTCACCATCCCCGGAGGTATTTAAAAGACGTGTAGATGAGGCGCTTAGGGACATGGTTTAGTGGGCATGGTGGTGTTGGGTTGACAGTTGGACTCGATGATCTTGGAGGTCTCTTCCAACCTTAATGATTCTGTGATTCTATGTGGCAGGGGTTAGTGGAGGCGCCTGGGTTTAGGAAACCCGAGCACGGGTAAGGAGTGTCTGCGGGAAGTGCTCTGGCAGGTAGAGATTGAAGTCCACTGGTCTTTCTACATAGACAAGTTTGTGTTTGCAAGGAGGTAAATGTAGATGGGAAATTACATCCCATTCAGTGATCCATATGGATTCCTCACGTAGATTCTCTATGCTCAGTGTTGTTCACTTTTGAAAAGGGAGAGTGAACTCGTACAGAGGGTTCCTATGGCACATTAACAGTGTCTACAAGTGGAGTAAGTGCAGAGTCCCCTATAAATTTACAGCCTTATTTACTGCATAATCAGTTCCCAAGGGAGATAAACTCTCAGGTGCAATGATCCGTAGAGGCTAAGAAGAAATTGGAGGCAAGCGGACTCACCAACATTCTTCAACTGATTACTCATAAACCTTGGAAAAATACCATTTTAAACTCTGAGGCAGCCTATTTTTATCCAAACAGTGCACTGTTTTAACTTCACGTTACCCTAGAAATCTTCATATGTTGCCCTGGTAATTTATGTGTTGTTCCTTTGCAGGAACAAAAATCATTCTTACACTTAACTCTTTTTGATAATTAATTCTCTCCCATCTGCTTACAGCTGGTATGGTAGAAATGTGCTTGAATTTCCTTATTTGCTCATGCCTTGGAGTCACCTTTTAATATAAATAGCTGTGAATCTCCCAATAATTTTCAAATGAGCCTTTTTCAGTTTCTGGGCAGCATGTCCAAGTCACATTCCTTGTTGCAATTTTTAGTAGGTTGTTAGGGGAATGCAACCTGACCTTTTTATTTAAGAGGTCTTTATGACTATTTAAGAGGAAGGGACAAACTTTACTTCATATTTGATCCATCCTGCACTTGAAATATATTTTTAAGAGCAGCGTGATCAGATTCACATAGACAGAAACATCATATCTCCGAGTTTATCTGTTTTCTTCTCTCTGAGAAACTCCACAACGTTTAAAGTACATTCTTTTTGCAACCAGGCAATAATTTCCACCTAATAAATAATTCCAGAGCATTGCTGCTGTAACCAGCTTAGTTTATATAACAGAAGATAAGGCACTCGGTATTTCCCCTTGCCCTGGATAATGCATTGTGCATTTGTGTAGGGTGGTTTTTTTAAAAACATTTCTTAAGAGAGTTATCTTTTGACCCAGTTTTTAGGGTAAATGTATCCAACTTCTGCCTTGCATATCTTATTTATTGTAAAAGCCTGCAACAAGCCAGGAGAGAATTCCTCCAAAACAAAATAATACAGGACAAAGTAGCTGGCCACAAGCTAGGCTATTCTTAAGACCTTGGCAAATGAGCTACGTTGACTTGCAGCTTTCGTGCCGTGTCATAGTCTGCAGTGTTGGTTTGCTTCTTCGGCAGTGAAATAACCGACAGCCTTACAGTGGAAGGAGAGCTCTAAACACGTATTTAATGACTAGAATGTGTGCGTGCAAGATGTGGATGCACATTGTTGTCTGGAAAGAAAAATTTGGCCTTTGTAATTACAGCTTCTAATCACAAAGGTTTAACTTAGATTTTGCAGAAGATAAGTAAGGTGATTCTTTGCAACTTGACTGTGTTTAAGGACTAATTTTCAATTAGGCTTTTATTCTAAAATATTTTATTACGTTTTCTTACTCTTGACTGGTGACAGACAAGTACTGATATATATTTATATTTTTCAAATGTTTGATACTTTTTAATATATTAAGCATTCCTTTAAAATTATCCTCACCAAACCCAGTCCTGAAAAACTCCTGGAAGTCTTATATTTCAATTAATAATACAAACTGAAACATGCATCAGTCCTTATTCATATGCTGTCAACTACAATGAACGAGCTGTTCATTTGTCACAGTAACTCATATTTTTCTAATCCAGTTAAGACCTGCCAGGAAAGGACTTGAGGTTTTCAAATAGATTATATTTAGTTAAATAGAAATTTAAAAAAATTGTTTTTAAAAAACACTGGACATTTGGCTCTGTAAAATTAAATTAAAATACTGCTTTTGGATGAAATCACATATTTTGTTGTTGCATTTTCAATTAATTTTTTTAATCTAAAAAACATAATGAAGATACATTTTGAAATTATTTTAAGTAACTGTTTTGTTATTTAAATGTCAGTCGTCGATCTTTTCAGGGCGTTTTAGTTTTCACAAACAACTGCATACAATCAGTGAACTGTTATTTTTTATAATTTGAGTAAATACAATTCCAGCTAAAAAATATCAAAGCTCTTCTAAAATCAGTGGAAAAGAACAAGGATGATTTTTCCTTAGACCAAATAGTCTGTTCTCAGACAGGACACATGGCAGGGATCCTAGCCAAATCCATGGTGGTATATATACTATTCAGTGTGATTACAGGAGAAAGTATAAATCAAACCATGTTTCCGGCTGCTTTAACTTGTTCTGCCCACTCGTGAGGAAGGCAGCTGGTTAGTTCATGCTGTGGCATATATAAGTGTGGATTAAAGTCACCTTCGGTTACTCTTAAAGTGCAAAACTGAATTGTATATTTCACATTTCGTTGTCCTCCATATACAAACCTCTCTACAAGTACTTTTTCTATTAATATGCTAGGGAAATCAATGCTTTTGTTTAATGTACATTAAAGTTCATATCTGCTGCAGAATATAAGCCACAGAGTGAATTAAATAATCATCGTGAATTTTGGCATATTTTGCTGAAAATACTTACTATTTTCAGCAGCTGACTACGTACAATGTACCTTATAAAACCTTCTCATTTGCAGGGATCTGGCTGAGCAGAATTGACAGCCTGATACTAGCTAATGAGATTTGGATATCTGACTTCAAATAGTTATGGTTCAGTAGCTACTATTTGCTTTGGAATGTGTGGGGAAAAATACTAAACTTCTGTCAGGAGTTTGCGCTGTTACTCTTGTAGGTCAAGTAACATCAAATAGTAAAACATCATCATCATTTCCTAAATTTGCCGCTCCATGTCATGTCCACTGGTAACAGTGACTAGGAAATTTTCTCTGATCTTTGTTTATACAGTCTCAATCTTAAGTATACTTTTCTACAGTTTCTAGGTGGATATGTTTCATTTCTATCTTTGGGAAGACAAATGCGCAGATTTCAGAGCCGCTGAGACAGTGGATTTTAAGAAGGCAGAAACCTTTGTAACGTCATATTGGTGTTTTTTCTTATTGTAATCATAGTGCAGTGAATTAGCTTGTTCAAAGAAATACTTGTTCAAAAAGAGGCTTGATCGATTTTCTTCTTGACCTTTTTCCCTACGTTATCCAAGTACTTCATCAACACTATTCGGTTTATGTCCATAAAGCTTCTTGTGTGGGTTGTGATCAGATTCCATTTGAAAGCTGGAAACACGGGCAGAAGAAGACTTAAAACTTTTATCATCTAGAAACTCTACGTTGGACAGGAAATTGTCCTTACTGTAGTCCCGCTCTTTAGTCACCAGACTGTTCATACTGTTCTGACTGGTTTCGATTGAAACAATGTGTAATGACTATGGTACCTCCATAGTTAAACAATCTAAATAACCTCTTAATAGGCAGATTCACTTCTTTTGCTCTGATTCGTATTACTTCTCTAAACAAAAGCTCTTTTAATTACTTGTATCTGCTTCTTTCTATTTATTTCTTTTAACAGCTCATTTTTATTACTGGTATTCTAGCCATAAACATAAGTATGAGCTTTGCAATCAGTGCTACCAAAAATGACGACTTTCAATATGAAATTGGGATTAATTGCAGATATTATTGTCTAGTTCCAGGCTCTGAAGCTTTAGAAATGAGTACATTTTCCTTTGCTTATTTGAAGGTAGACTGGACAATTTAGCAAACCAAGGATTTTGGGAAATACCTTTTCCTTCTTTGTGGGCAGGAAGTGAACATCAGAGTGATTATGTTTTAGGAGCACTTTACAGTACATAGAATAAATTCTAAAACAAAGTGCATGGACAAAAACTGAAAAACCAATTCTCTAATAGTTTATACTTTTTATTTTGTGATCCATCATTGAATAATAGTTTATGTGAAGAAACTACATAAATCTCAATATTCTATTTGTGAGATTAAAATTTTAATGGGACCTAAACTATTGTTTTCTTATCTTTTTTTTGTTTGTTAAATGTAGATTAAAATGTAGTTGCAAAAACCACAAATAATTAAAAAAAAACTGATAGCAAAGTATGAACATAAAACTGTGATAAACTACAAAAAAATTACAATGTTATTAATTATATTTTATAATTGGCATTGTAGGTTTCTTGGGAAAACCCACCTGGTGAGTAAGATCTTGTACTTCATTAATATATATTACCAAGTTCCAATTTCTTTTCAAGTCACTGCAGAGGTAGACTAAAGAGGACTTTGATATGGATGCTTACTCAGTCATAGAATGGGAAAAGGATATATCGAGGCTCTTGTTTACACAGCTATCTGCGTTAATTTTTCTGAGCTGTAAATTGTCATGCAGTCCATAAATAATTTCTGACTCCTGACATTCCCACGTAATGAAATCTCTGAAAGTACAAGTATTGCATTACTGCTGGTGGTTATCCAGTCCAGTACATTGAGTCAACACTTACAAATATCACTCAGGTTTCGAGTGCAGTTCTAATTAAAAGCTAGAATTTGGATAGTCAAGTGCCAATTAGTTCATAATTCCCACAGAGCACATGGAAAATCTAATCTTCCTCCCTTTTTCTTATCCTTTAGATGGCAGCATAGCAGATGCAAAGCTTTGTGCTGCTGAAGCACCAGCTGCAAAGGATGCCTTCAGTGGAACAGCGTTGAGCTGTACGGAGCTGCCACGCTAGCTGGGGCATTGAGAGCATTGTTACCCTTCCCTGCTTATATGCGTAGCTTGCTCTGTTGCCCAAATTTGCCCAGATACCTCTTTGCCCAGGTCAGACGCTTCTAAACTGCCCCAAATTGTGTATATGCTACCGCTAAATCATAAGATTTTTTTTAAATGAACTTTCTTTCCAAAGTACTACAGAGAGATTATTCCATCTTTATTTGTGCAATAGTGTAGGCAGCCAATAGAATTTTTGTATATAGAAAGTCAGCTTCAAATGTTATCCTAGCAACAATTCTTTCTGGAACTAGCGAAGCAAAAGTTGTTGATAATTATAATGAGCCTATTAAGCCTAGTCATGAGTTTAGTTCCATCAGGAAAAGTTTTAGATTATTTTCTCATCTCTTCTATTCTGTGGAGAATAATTAGTGGCATGGTAATCTGCTTACCTAAAACAGGAATAATAATTATTTTCTAATCCCAGTACAGTGTGTGATTTAAAACAAGGCCATTACACTTTTGAGTGGGTTTTTGTTTTTTGTTTTGTTTTTTTTTTTCTAATTAGAATTAGGAAAGCCATAAGTGTAAAACAGGTGATACGGTCAGTTAAGTTGTTTTGGGCTGCTTTTCATGAGCACAGTGCCACTGAGCTTGCTTGGCTCTCTCACGTCTAATAAGGCTAGAAAAAGTTTCAGAGGCTTCCAGATAGGAGTGATTTGCAACCGCAGTTACAAGGATAAGTCCCCAGCAAGATTACTATTCAGGTATGTGCTTAACATGGCATTACATCGTAATAAGTAGTAGTGGCCTTGCCCTTCTGATTGTCATTGCAGCTGAAGTATGTAGAAGCAGACACCAAGGACACTGCCAGGACTCTGACTCCAAAGTGAATAATCTGCTACATTAACAACAGCATTATGTATTTGCTGAAGATACAGAGATACCTTGTAATGTTTATGACTAGGAATGTCTGCTGTCTAATGCTTCAGCTGCTTTATACATGGTAAAATCAATAAGGGTCTTAGATAGTTTATAGTTTTAAATATTTCAGATACCTGTGCTGGTGCAGAAGCGTGTTGTTTCTGAGGAAAGAAGGTATGCATTTGGTGTCTTAAATAGCATTTAAGCTATTATTTCTCTTAGAAGCACAAAAACGTATACATGCAGAAAAATGTATGTCACTATGTTCCTATGTTTTAGTTTTTATGACTAAAAAGAGAAACAAAATGGCTAATTCCTGAATTTGTTCTTACTAGTTTTTAGGTCACTCATAGGAATAGATGCTTTGTTTCATGACAGCTGTTGGTGACTAGGAACCCAGTGATTTCTGCGTTGTTCCGAAGGTGTTTGGGGTTGGTTTGAACAGCTCTTCGTGACTCAGCTTTTCTGGTGCTTTCTCAAAAAAGGTGCTAATCTAAATCACAGCCAGGAAAAGACCATGATTGCTTCAAAATATGAAAGCTTTTATGGTAATTTCTACTACTGCTTAAAAAAAGTTTTGAGGCAGTGTTGACTGCAGAGTTGGTGTGCACATTGAAGGTGTCTAAAACAAGACAGCTTGGTCCCTGAATTATGCGTGACATCTTTGTGTCATTTAAGTCCTACTTAATTTTGGTGGAATCATGAGAAATGACTATTTCTTTTCTGGAGCGCTAACCAGTAGCTGTGCTTAGTTTCTTATATTCTCTGGCAGGAAGTTGCTATTTACTCTGGCATTGATAATTACAAGTTACAGTTTGAGGGACACTGTGGGGGGAATTCTGTGTGTACTAAAAACAAACTCCATATTACAATAATGACCATGTTTTCATGTAGGTCTTAAAAAAACCGGACTGGTACCACCCTGCTGCTATCTAAAGCAAATGTCAATTTCTTGCTCTAAGTACACCAAAACTAAAAGATAATTTAGAATTAAAAATAAAAGAGCTATGACTGGGTGACATAGATTATGACAATAAAGCAGAATTTAAACTAGGTTATACGTATAGCAATCAGCATTAATTGTGGAAAAAAGTACTGACAAAATTCCATGTGCTTTTTAACACTTTATTTCTCCAAAAGAACTAAACATCAGTACTGATTCTCCTCCTGTGAATAGTAAATATAATACATTTTTTGTGATAATATTAGAATAGCATTTGTTGTCATGGTTTAATGCCTCGTTTCTGCATCACTAGGGAAGCTGCTTAATACGTGCAGAACAGCAGCAAAATTGTTAATGGAAGAGAAGCAGCTCGCAGTGTAATGCTTAAACAAGTACTATTGATAGAACAAACAGTGGTCTAGACTCGTAATGCACCACCTTCTAACTAAGAAACTTGCTGGTTTTATGTAAATTTTCACAGAGAAGCAGACCATGAAATATGTTCTCTATAGAATACTTTTGCAGAGGATGGAGTACGTGCTTGCTGAGAAATGGGTGTCTGAGACTGCAGTGGAGATGCCTGCTGCATTTCTTGGTGGACTATTTGTGAGAACTTTTTAAAAAAAACACGAGCTTTTTGTATTACCCAGCTGTTACCTGAGGCTGCTTTACCTAACTGCTTTGTAAGTGCTGTGTGTGCGCAAATATGTAGCAGTTTTAGGTTTTAGTGTGTTGACAAGTCAGACAATAGAGCCGTTTCTTTAATGTATTATAGGTACAGTCTTGTTTTGTATTCACTAACTTGTGTATCATATTTATGTCCTTGTTATTTTAACATCTGTACATGACTCAGAGAGATCAGAGGTTATATTAAGGCAGTTTGTCTCCTGCAAAAGTTACAAAGCAAAAATGATTACATAGTGAAAAACCAGTTGTATCTAATTGCAAGAATAGCGTACTCTCAAAATCAATATCCTTGAAAGAAAAAAGAATTAAAAGCAATAATAAAATCTATTAGAAGTTAAATTGCTATGATATATTAGGGTATGTTCCTAAAATGGCTTCCTATCTTTTCAATGGTGCATTGAAAAGTAAGGCAGGATGGATGGATGAGTCATAATATCCATTATTAAGAAATGGTTAGGACTCACCGATATCCTAGGGTCATTAGGCAGCTTAATGGGAAGTAATTCTATATCCAGAAAAGGACTGTCTTGCCCCATACCTTCTCATAACTGGGTGGAGTATCTACAGCAATGCCTCCTTGTAGTCCAATGCAAACACAACATAACTTAGGTTCTGTATCATCCTCCTTAACAGATAATATACTACAGTGCTTTCCTGAAGGAAGTAAAATAGAAATAAGGCTTTCAAGAAATGAGTAGAACGGTTGCCATGCATGGAGAAATGCAGAAGGGAAGTATGTAATGAGAAAGCAGAACTTGATAGAATGACTAGCATCCATTCTGGCAAACTTCTTAAAGCCTGCCTGAGTGTAACCATGTTCTTCTGTACCTTTTCTTTTAATAGTTTAAGTGGGAAATATATTGTGCAATGCAGATGACATGAATACGCATTAATCACAATTGTCTTTTTCCTTTCCTTATTCTGATAATATTTTCTTCTTACCAATACTGCACTTATTTTTCTTTCTGTTTAGCAAACTGTTGGATTTATTTACACGTTTCTTGATTGCTGAGTTTCTATTTTAACAACATGTAGACTAGGGCTACCTAACTCTTCTAATGCATAGCCTTAGAGTGCAATGTTATATTAGCACACCATGGACCATCAGTGGAATGAAGGTGCAGACTGGAATACTTCTCAGTATTACACCCAAGTAGCATTTGGGTATAAAGATGATTTACATCTTTTATAGGGGTGGATAGATAGCAGTTTGCACCCTTTTATAAGGGTGGGTAGATAGCAGGTTGCGATTTAATTTTCCATTATTTCTTTAATGAAACATGAAGCCCAGACCAGTCTAATTATATCAGTGAAACAGTGTATTCTCAGTATATGTTACAATTTTGTTAAATCAATAGATTCCAAACTAAAACTTTCCTGTAGAATTTTTCTGACAAGCTTTGTTGTAAAGTGCTCAAAGTACTCTGAACTACTGGGTCCTAACTGCCTCAGACTGCTCATCAAAAAATTGTGAGTACCTTTAATCTTAATTTCTCTCCACCTTAATTCCTTTAGTTCTTGTCCATCACATATTTCATCTCACAAAGACTCCGTGAAAGTAGATTCATTATTAGTGAAGAGTCAGATACCCCAGTAATGAATGTTACAAAGTGGTAGTAGAGATGAATAATTCTCCCATCACGAGGTGAACAGATCTGTCCTGAGAGCTGAGTTTGAAGTGTGCAGTAAAAATTAAACAAGTCACACACTAATGAAGACACACCAACAAAATGAACTATGCTTAAAATAAAAACTCTGCGTCCAAGACCATATAATCAAAAATACAGAGGCCTCAGAGGTTGCAAGCACAAGCTTAATTCAGGCATATTGTCTCTTCAAGTACTTGACTTTTCCAATCTTAACAGTGTTCTGTCCGCAATTAGTATGTGAGGGAATATATGTATGCACACATGATTCCTACTGATTGGTCAAAGCTTACATATTTCTACAGCATGCGGGAAACTACATACCGTAATTCATAATATTTAAGTATTTTTTTAAAACTTGCAAGAAATAAAAAGAGCAAGAAGTGACAACAATAGCAATTAAAATCCATTCTGCCAACATCATACGCTGCTGTAGTGTGCTTATGACTCTAGTTTGTAATTTCCTAGATTTCTTTGGGCTACTGACATCTCTAAAATTAAACAAAGTTTGAGAACTGCCTTAGAAATAAAGACCTGGCTAAACCCCCAACAACCTCCCGCTTGCCCAACTTTAGGCACAAGCATGTAGAAAATGACACTATGTGGGCAGTAATGACAAAAACTACTTATCACTTATTTTGTCTTAGCAATCACCTTGGACTGAGGCTGTTTTCTTTTTATACCACAATAAATAATACTGCATTTAAATAAGAAAGCAAAAATGAGATGAGAATGCATAAAAGAGTAAATTGTGTATGACCCAACCAACGAACAGTGCAGACAGTACATGTTCTGAATAAAAGTTGAGGTAGTTAGCTCCCTCTGAAAACTAATGCAGTGCTTATGAATAACTCTTGGGAATGAGCAATAGCAGATAAATGGTTGTTTCTGCCATTGCGGTTTAGATTCTTAACCCTCAGAAAAAGAAAGACAAATTGCATACAGGATTTTTAAAAGCCATGATGGAATTATCCTCATGTTTCTCTTAATATTCCTTGAGGTAATCATCACATAACTCATTTTTAAATGAGTAAAAATCTCTGCTCTTTTTAGAAATAGTTTCGGTGTGAGATACAGTAAAGACAGACTGCCAAGAAACATTTCTTCCTTTTCTTTCTTTACTGAATTAGAACTGAGTGTATTTAAAGTGCTTCTCTGGTTCTGCATATCATGGTATCAGAAAGTTTGAGTCTGCTGAGGTGTGAGGAGCATTAGAGTGATATAATTTACAGGATCACGGTGGATCTGTAATTTGCATTCTTGGCTGAGCAGTTCTGAACTCAGAAGTTCAGATAAGAACAAGTTCAACACACGTCTGTCTATTCTCCACCTAAATGGAAAGGAATGAAAGAAAGAATTGAGATTTAGTTATCCTGTAAAATGTAAGCATTACTAGTAGGAAATGAAAAAGACATAAACCAAAAGTGAACTCATAAAGAATGTGGACCTACAGGCAATCTGGATATGCCCAAATACTATGCTTTAAATGGCAGTTTAACCTTGTATTCTTTCTGACGTATGAGGTACTTCAGATAATGTACAAACATCTTAGATGCATCTTTGAGTGCAGCAGGGTATACCACAATTGTGTCTTAGATAGGATTGTAAAGGAAAGAGTCTTCACTTACCATATTGCTCCTAACTCAACTTCTTGTTGAGTTCTTGACCTGCAGGTTAGTGATTATTTTTTGGTGCTTACATAGTGGAATCTCCGTTTCTTGCATAATGCTGTGTACATGCAGGATAGAATCAACAACATGTGCTTACTGCTGAGTAATGTAATTATCAGTTAATGTTGGGTAGATCTTAGTGTGAATAACGTTTAAAAAAAAAAAAAAAATCAAAGGTAGGTTCCGCTCAGAATTATCATCCGAGTTGGGATTTACTTACGTACCTGTTAACAGAGGTCTATTGACTGCATCACTTGAGTATGCAGATTACACGTTGTCTTTAGTAGAGGTCCTGCTGGTTCACAATCAGTTAGTGTACGGTTTGTCCAGAAGTTAATTTAGTTTTTAATTAAGCCATCACAAATAAAGGAAACAATAGGAAAGCCATATGACTTTCAAAAATGCTTTTTCTATTTCTAATAAATCTGAAGATGTAAAATGGTATAACTTCTAGTAAATGTAATTTAGAATGTTTTCCTTTTCTGCAATGTTTCCATATATCTAGTACATACGGAAAACAGCTTTCTGAGAAAGTCAGGCTGAGTCACTTCAGAAAGCGCTAAACTCAAAGAGGTTGTTTGTTGTCTATTGAAAATTTTCAGAGAGTCTGTTGTTATTGCCTTCAGTGGAAGATAAAAGGTTCTTACTACAAATATGTTATTTAATGAGTTGACTTTTCCAATTGTTAAATAAGTTCTCTTTAAAATACTTTAAGAAGTGTCAAAAAATTCACATTGGATAGTATGAAAGAGGGGGGTAAGTACATGAAAGAGAATGTGTTTGCACACAAAGAATGAGTGTCAGTTCAAAGATACCTGTGACCTTCCTGTTTAATGAACACAAACCAGGCATAGTTCTGTTTTATAATTGCAGTCAGACCAGCAGCAATCTGAACTAATGTTATTCTTTATTCTCCAAGTGCTCTGATTGTGGTGAAAAAACAGCAAATACTCTGCCGAAGCAGTGTGCCTAAGATGAGGAAGAATAATGGTAGTTCAAAACTAGAGTACAAATTGCGTGTGGTTATAAGATGCAAAACATAGCGGAAAGAACATCTAGTCTGACGGAGATCTAAAAGAAAGCATTACATTATGATTCCTTTCAAAACTGTTTTTATCCAGGGTAATCGACCTCCACTGTTTTATACAAGTTCCTTTTTCAGTAAGGACTACAGATTTTTTCAGGCATTCTCCCATTTCTTGAGAGAGCAACTGAGTGCTATGGTGAGCACACTAGGTTTGAAAGTATTTCTTTTAATTAGCTTAACAATAATAAAATTCTTATTCAGCTGAATTGTATTTTCTTATATCTCTTTTTAGTTCTATGTATCATAAAGATATACAAACAAATAATGTTTTCAGTTGAAAAATGGAGAAACTGAGATAGAATTTAGATACCTGAGGTCACACAAGATACCAGTGGTAGATTTAGAAATAGCAAATGCCTCTCCTGATTCCTGTTCCTTACCTGTTATTTACACTGTTACAGGATTTTATACCCTGTCTTCATAATAGTATTCAGTAAGTTTTGTCCTCGCACAGGATAAAAGGCAGTGAGAACTCCATTCAAAAAGAACATCTTTAAAGCACATACGTCACAACTTTCCGCTAGGAAAAACTAATGTAGTAAAGTTTTTATATTTAAGAAATATTATTCTTTATCAGTCTAACAGTAGTACTAAATATATAGCTCATCTCTGTCAATTTAGGTATCCATAACTAGTAAGATTCAGCCATTAGGCAGATACAATGCAATTTGTAATTATTTTATTGGTGAAAAGCCTCCTAATTACTGCATAGTAGTTCTGGGCATTGAGTGTGCTGCTCTTTTAGTAGTGTTATTCAGTAGTAAGATTTAATTTACCTATGGTATTATTACGATTTATGGTTGTTTTCACTGGAACATTTTGTCACACAACAAACATTCCAACAGTTCTCTCACGTGAATATATTTTTACCAATCTACATATTCCTCAATTTTGGTAAAGAAATGTAAGAAATTTTCACTGGAAGCAATATCCTTAAAAGTATTTTTTATTACAAATTAAAAGTATCTTTTTATTACAATTGTTAGACAATCGTGCTTTTTGCCAATAATGAGAGATAAACTGCCTATGACACTGGATTCAGACTTGTTTCTAGCATTTTATTTAGAATACCTGAGTTATACCCTTAGATTTCATTAGAACTCCTTTGTCATCATCCATTTGCTGAATAACCTCAATAAACAGTGTTGTGGTTTAACCTCAGTCGGCAACTGAACCCCACACAGCCACTCGCTCACTCCCCTGCCCCGGTGGGATGGGGAAGAGAATCAGAAGAGTAAAAGTGAGAAAATTCATGGGTTGAGATAAAAACAGTTTGATAATTGAATAAAATAAAATACTACTACTAATA
>NW_008825073.1:264728-367171 GCF_000699105.1 Pygoscelis adeliae | reverse complement strand
ACTGATGAAAAATTTATTTGATCTTAATTGTATGTTACATAATTCCACATTTTCTCATGTGTTTTCTGCTCATTGGCCTTTAAAGAAGCATGGCAATCACAGCATATATTGGTTTTTGTGAAGTAATTTGCAAGCTTCTTCTGCCTTTAGGATGCTGTTATTTCAAAGATGAAATATGTATAAATCAGGATGTTTATAAAATTTTCCATTTGCTCTCACCCACTTTTTAGTACAATTGCATAAAAACGATTTTCTGTTAAAGGAATTTCTGTTTCTAAAGGATTTTAAAACTTTACAAAGCTAGTAGATTTGTGGTCTCCATTATTCTGGATATTGTGATCATCCTAAACGATGTCATCATGAAGAGCTTCTGTCTGAAAACCAATCTTACAGTCCGGATGCATTATTGATATGCTTAATGAAACTGAATGAGGTTTTAAGTTTTAGGATCTCAGTGCTTGTTTACACATGTGTACACAGGGAAATTAATACAAATGAGTTCTGAAATTATCTTAATTTATTTTATCTTTAGCTTAGGAGTGAGATAAGATAAACTAAATTAAGATCATTTTAATTTTAAATAAGAATATCTACACAAGGACTTAGGATAATGTAATTAATCCACTTCAAAGTTCATACATTTTAGTTAATTCCAATTAACCTTCTTGAGTATCGTCATGTTGGTAAATTCCTACGAACAGCCTATCTCTAATGTAGTAATGTAGAACAGGAGTGCTTCTGGCATCTCTCTCCAGAATGAGAGCAGAGAACAACTTTCTTGAAGATGGTTCTTTCTTCTGGGATATGTTACTCTGCTTTCTCTAACTAGGCTCACTTTCTGAGGAGTATTACAGGATTTTTTTAGGTTTACTTTTCTAAGGAAGAAGAAAATGTCCCAAACGCTGCTATGTTTACAAAACTGAATGTGCAGAACAAAAGACTGTAACTTCAGCATTATCCCAAATATCAAGAATCTCACTTTTTCTAGTATTCATACAAATGTATACTTCTCTCCTCACTTCACAGCATCATCATTGGAGTCACACTCCTTTATCATGTGTACAGATATATCCCATTTCGGGGTTTAGGGGGTTGGGTTTTTCTGTTTGTGTATGTGTGTGGGTTTTTTAATAGTGAGAGGCTGTCTCATCTTTTTCTAGTCAACTATATCAATTGAGTGAGACCATTACCTTTGGAAGACTATTAGCCCTCATGACTCAGCCTGGATCCTCGTTGTAAAGAGAGTGGGTTCTAGTTTAAATGAGAGCAGGGCCTGCGTTATAAGGTGTACATCCAGTGTTAGAGTCTGTCGGGATTTAAATCACTTCCAGTGCAGCTAAGAGGTTTTGATACAGATAAGTTGTGATGTAAAACCCAGGTAAATCTGCAATGCCGATATAATCTAAATGATTAAATGTTTTACAAAACACATAAGGAAACCCTTTGAAATTTCTGGCTTCATGCTCAGATTTTGGATCAGAATTGCGCTCAGTTAGTCCCGCCCAGCCCTACTTACTATTTACATTATCTGATCTCGTCAGGTTCAAAATTTTATCCTTATCTTTTATCCTTTATGCCATGTACAGATTGCAAGTTACCTATTCCCTATCACTTACAGTGTGCACACTTGTGTGTTCGTGCACAGGGAATAGATCGTGGAGATCACATAGTTATTGTCTAATAAGGAGATACATTTGAATGAAATAGTCATTTTGTCATACATTCCTTTCAAACTGAATCAGCGTTTAATTGCACAGTGTTTTCATTACACTGCACCTAATATTTAATTGCTTGGTACTATATCAACTCTGATAAGGTAGGGCAGAAGTACATGCAAGAAGTTGAGTTAATCTTCAGCTCTTTTTCTCTAAAAACTTTTAAAGACCACTTTATCAAAAAGCAATAAATTTCAAGTTTGTAAGGAACTTTCTTCAAGACCTTTAACTTCAAGGCTCCAGAATCTTTCCCTGTACTATGATCTGCCCAAACATATTAAATGTGAGAATAGTCTCTAAAAATAAAATAACCAATGATCTTTTTTTTTTGAAGTTTAAATGTAATCACATGATATTGGACAGGTTATGTTCACACACCTCACCTGAAATAAATTTTACTTTATCTTCCAACAAGTTTGCTCTCTTCACATGGTTTCTCTTCCCCAGAGCGATATTGCAAACAGCATCTCTGTCCCTTTCTTGCTCTAACTTACTGACATTTACTCTTCAATCAGCTCTTCCCATTAACAGCAGCAGATTTCCACCTGGTTCTCTGTTTTCCTCCTTGCAATATCCTACGCTCATTCTGGATGCTTCAGCTTACAGGCTAATGACCAATTTCTTTTGAGCTGTGTATTTCCTTGTTTGCGTTTTCATTTAATCTATGGCCCTACTAAAACACCTCTCTGCACCAAAATAGCTTTTCTTTACTATTTTATTGAACACTCTTCTTTCTTTGAGGCATATTGTTGTTTCTTCTTTTCCGCAGATGTCTTATTCGATCCTGGCATCAGCTTTTTCCTGCATGTAGCACCCTACATTTTTTGAACTTGTTCTAAAATTCTCTCAAATCTGTGCTCCCTTCTTATTCTTCCCTTGCTTCCATTTATTTTTATATCACTGCATAATATCTTGTCACTTTCTTCTGGAAAAAAACTGACAAAATGAGATGTTTATCTATGCCTTCCCATTGGTTTGACATTCTTTTCTCCATCACAAACATCCGTCATTACAAAGGAGCGCAAGTTTCTCATCTATTTCCTATCCTAACTGTTCTGCTTGTCGCATCACATTTCCTCACATTTCTTGCACTGTTTTTATCTTTCCTTTTATTTCCCTTGACAATAAAAACATGATTAAGCCTTAAGCCTCTCAACCTTTACAAAAACCAAACACCTGAAACACTCCTTCTGCTCCTCTCTCCATTTTCTTTTGTTTTATGCAGTATTCTAATTAAGGGTGTCTGGAGCTCTTTTCCTTTCAATCTTACGCCACTCCAGCTTCTGCACTCAGCTAAAACTATTGTTACCAAACTTTTCAATCACACATTTTTAGCTGAAAGTAATTCTCAGCTTACCTGAGCTATCAGATGCTCTTTTTTTTGATATCTTGTCATTCCTTGTGTTTTCTTATTCCATCCTATTATGGAATTTATCTGCATCTGTCTTCCATTTGCCTGACTGTATTTTGTTCTTTAAGAGCACACACCTTTTTATTTCATAATTAGGGCTTCTATTTTTGTAATAATACAAATCATAAAATCTTAAATGAGCTTAGCTTTTTCCTAAATCATATTGTTTCATTCAAAGAAGCTAGTAGAGTTTAAGTAAGGAAAGAAATTTGAGAACACATACAGAAATGGCTTATGGAACTAAAATGGTTAAAATGAAACATGGCACTAGCATCAACAATTTTAGGACATTATTTAAAAGTGTAAAGCTAAGTAATGTTTCCAAGTAGTAAGTAGCATACAGAGTACTGTAAATTAGGGCTAGCTGTAGGGTAATACTCACACCTACCTGGAGGCATGGAAGTATTTTATCCAGTAATTACAACGCTACATTATCTTCTTATTACACTAGCGATGTTTCATCACATAAGCAAAAATGGGAGAGGAAAAGTAAAACAAAACACAATACTTCATCCTACGCTGTATTCTATAGCAAGTCATTCCAAGTAATTATCTTGCATTTTTCAGTGACTTTGTAAAAAAACACAAACATTCACTTATGTCGAAGTCCCTGGGCAGAAATCCAAGATTTTCAAAACTGCGTGAAGTCTGTGGATATTTTTCTCCAATACCTTCGAGAATTGTTCACCAAAATCCAGCATACATCTTTGAAAAACTACCGTGGAATATCATACAATCTGTATACAACAGAATCTCATTGTGTAAACAAAATGTTTCTAAAACACTTCATGACATGAGAGGAATGAAATAGCTTGTAAAACATCGACTTCTGCTGTTGAGTAGATTAAGCTGTTTTAATGAGAACAACATGCTGCAATTCCGTGGTTTTCAGTGAAATAGCATTAGAGCAGACAGACTTGCAATTTGTAGCGAATCGGAAGGGTTAGCTTAAAATCTCCTGGCATTGCAGTAAAAGTAGGTGGGTTCCTATCTCATTTTTAACATATGCACATTAAACTTTTAGGTGACCCCAGTCTTCAAAACACTCTAGTTTACAATAAGATTTTGAAACTAATATTTCCTGAACCTACAACAGGAAATTTGATCTCATCTTTAAAAGTTTTGATTGAAACCACCAACATGAGTACAAGATAACTGTTGCATATGAGTTTTGGAAGCAGAATGACCCAAAATATACATCAGGAAAGACTATTTTTGCACCTGATATTAGTGTTGTTAAAATTGTTAAAATTAATATTGTTTACAGGAAAAACAGATACTGGATCGTTATGGCATTGCATATTCCAAGTGTGCTGGTTTTTATTTGGACTTTTCCACATGATTTCACCTTCAGTACAGTAAATTTTGTTCTTAAACATTGAGAGAAAGTGTTCTAAGGTTAGTCCATAATAACAGTAGGAATTAGCAGAGACTTTTTTTATATAAAAAGTTAGAAAAGAAAAACAGCTATGCAATATGTATTCATAAAGCTATATCTGTAAAGCTGACTCTAAAGTGTAGGATTTCTGCATTAAAGTAATTCAACTTTTCTATGAAAATGCCCTTAATCACCAAATAATAATTTCTGCAATTTTTATTATTATTGTCCATAGATGGTTCAATAATATCTTACTTTGAGTCTAAGATTAAACTCATGAATCTGTGATCTCAAATATTGTGTTTTTCATGCGACCTCAGGTAGAAAATAGTCAATAATTTTCTTTTCGTTTAACCTTAGATAGAAATTAACCAATTATCTTCTTTCACAACTAATACTGATTTAGAAATGAAAACAGAAAGAAAAGCCCTTTCCCCAGACAAAAAGATTCACTGTGATCTAAAGGAGGAACAAGAACAATGAAGAAAAAAATGTTTTACTACCAATGCAATCAGACTAAGCAGACTTCTTTACATTTTGTTCCTTTGAAACTTTATTAAAGAATATTATTTTGCTGTTTCTCTTTCAAGAAAATCTCTGCTATGGCAGGAATATGCAGTAGGGAATCATACAGAGGGGCTCTTGGGCTGGAAAGGGAGCTCGGGGCAGCAAGCCGTGAGCTGGGGTGGGTGAAGTGACTCTCCCCACAGCAAGGCACCTTCTGGCCCAACCCGTTCCCAGCCTTAGGCAGCGGTTAGGGACAGTTGTAGGCTATAGGACAAAAGTTGTTTATGCAAGATGAGGTAGGGGGAGTACAGCCTTTGTGATACAATTCTGCTTTTATTTCCTTTACTTTTATATAACCCAAACTGCTGCTGAATCAGCTTTTAAAAAAGAGCAATTGGCTACATACATGAAAATATGGCATACAGAGCTAGAACAACAACAAAAAAGTCACCTTTTGAAAAAACACGTAACTAAGTATTGTGGTTTACTGTATAGCAAGGGTCCCCTAAGGGTACAAGCGACAGAGGACAGCAGACGCATGGGAAGAACAGGCACGTGATGATATTAGAGATCCCAAATGTATAAATGCAGATCACAAATGGCCCATTACTGTTCACTGAAGAAATGCAACCATGAAAGCTGAGTGGAACTGGTTTTGGGACATAACAAAGAACATGTATGCGTGTCAAACAAGTTTTAAGTATCTTATGGCAAAAAGAAGATAAAAAGGGTGTATTGAAAAAATGATGTGCAGCCCTTACAAAGCACACAAACAGAAAGAACAGAAAGAAATGCCAGACTCCAACTCTGTCTCTGCTGTATCTGCAGTGGGGGTATTTGATTTGCCATTCAGCACAGATTGCTGCTGCAGATTCAGTAATCATTTGTAAAGTACTACCTTTCACTTTATGATTGGGTTAAATGAGAACTTTAAGAGCTGTGTGTGTCTGTATGTGTGTGTGCTCCAGGCCTTCCACATGACAAGGTGATGTCACAGCACCAAGTCAGGGTAAACTTGGGGGTAGAAACCATTATCCCATGTGTGATTTTTGATACCCTTTTCTTATTTCAATAATATGTACTAGTGTTACAAAATGCCACTCCTCGTTAAAAATTGCAGAATCAAGGCACTACTGTAGGAACAGCAACAGATGTCCCTTCAGGCTGGCACCAAATAATGCATGCACTTCTTGGGTTTTCCATTTGATTTATTTTCAGTAATTTCTAAAGGCATGGTTTCATTACAGGAAATTAAGTTGCTGTAACATGAAAATAAGAAAGGGCTTTTCTGCGAAAAATCTGAATTTTTAAATCAATAAAATAGGAAAAAAATAATTTCTGTGTCAGTTTGATGCAATTTATTTTGAACTTCACTTTTTAATCAATTCACAAGAATGTGAAACTGTTTCTCTATTAGCTCACTTTCTCATCAGCTATGAGAAGTCACAGTTCAGGGTATATTTTCTGTGGTTTGGCAACAGGGGGACTGCAATTTCCCTTAAAACAAAATTGATTCTTTTAAAGCATAAACTGCAGAGTGTGTTTTAAAACTTAAAAATAAAACCATAAACTTTTTAGGCTCTTTAGGTGAGAGAATACTACAAATGGGAGATGCCGTCAGCAAAAGTCTTCAAAGAATGGGGATACCAAGCTTTCTGTAGCTCTTATGAAGCACTACACCTATCAGAAATGCTCTTTAATATCAAACAATCACAAAACAATAAGCTGAATTCAAATGAAGCAAACCATGTTGGCTTCAAAAGTACCAAAGTGTTTATGGAACATATTTTCACATTTATTAAAATTTAAAAAATCCTAAAATGTATGTACTAACAATATTAAGAAGTGTCTGCATTTCATTTGTAATTAAGGTGAAATGAAATTTCTAACAAGGCAGAACTGGATTTTCTTCTGTTCTTGTTTTGAATAGGCATTTTAGTATTTCAGACTCAATAAATGTTCTCCTGCAGCATAGCTTAGGTCAGGAGGGGAAATGGATTGTTCTGAGGTTGTCATCAGGGAAATTGTTACAGTTTTGTGTTACCTATCTTTAGTAGAGGTTATAATGTGATGATGTTGTTGTTGTTTTGCAAATATGGCATCTGCAATGATTTACATTTTACAGAGGAATAAAGATTCCTCTTATTGCCTTAGGTCTTTTTGTGCTTGTGAAAATTTGTGCTGTGGGCCAAAGCATGTTGCTCAGTAATTGGAGATCATGCAGTGATCTTCCTGTGGTCAATGAGCTATGGGGGAAACGGTTGTCATAAGCTGGTTGTTTGAAATGTGGTTCCAGATCTTTCTATCACACTGCAGCATAAAAAACCAAGCAGATCTAGATCATCTGCTGATGTAAATCACTGTGTCTGAAGTCTGTGTCAGCTCAGGTTCTGCTACCAGAATTTTATGCAGAAATTTACACATAGCCAGAAGGTTTGCTTTGCAGAAGCAGTTCAGGCTTTATTTTATACCGCTACTTGGAAGAATATGTAAATTGTAGAGGCACCAGACTTTTTTCTTCTTGCCTCCAGAATGTACTGTTTCAATTCTGATATCCCCGGTTTGTCTAAGCAAGGTTGGAGTAGGTCAATACTTCATGCTATTCCTGAAGCATCCTAGTTTTCCTTATAGTATTTTCTTTTAATAAATTGCACTTTAAGGCAGTACTGAGCAAATCACTGTGTTCGGAGGCACTATTGCAGACAATGTGTCAAACAACTGCCTCTTTAATTTGAAACTTTTTATGGGTAAGAGCTAAAAAACAAGCACTGGCGAAATGTGAACGAAAGAAATTTGTTCTTGAACTATGTAAATGTACAAAAACCTCCTGTACTTTGGCATATATTCTAAATCCAGTACTTATCTACCAAAAAACCCTATACAACTTAAAGTGTCCGTTTTGGAGTGATTAATAATTGTCACTGAAAAAGAAAAAATAGTAAGTTTAAAGAAAATCAGTTCCACATTTTTTTCCTAATAGTCCATGTTTTCCAACAACTTCTCTATTTTTATTCTTGTGTGTTTGACCTATTATTCTGATAATGACATGAGGAAATTACTCTATCATTCCTGCATTAAAAAATTATTATAAAATGGAAAATAGTTTCATATCTATTATGTAAGTCCACATGATAGTGCTGTCTCCTCATTAACATTGCCCAATACTCTGCTTATTATAAAACTTTTTTACACCTAATTGTAATTCTGGCAGAATTCTAACTCTTGCTCAAATCTAGCACGCTAGGTAACTGCTGGAAGCTTCTCACAAAAAACATCCAGCAATTCTTGTGTGATATTATGACAAGGACTACGCTCGGTTGTTAATACTAGAAGTATGCACAAGAGGATGTTCTGTCCTGAAGCCTGAAATGGAAGGTCCATGAGTCTTGTCATTGTTTGTCAGGAAACAGTTTTAATGTTTCTCATTCAGACAAATTCTTGGTTGTTGAAATACATTTCAATTTATTCAGTGCGATTAAATTTACCATAAAGCAAAAATTCAATATACAGCTAAGTCAGATACACCTGCTGTCAGCTGAGGCAGAAAATGGGGAAAAAAAGTAAATTAATAAAATATTTCTCATTCTTTCAGGTATTTTATTAGTCAAACGTACCATATATAATTTTCTGAAAGAGAAAAATATTCATAAGAATAGGAAGAAAGCTCAGTTTATTTTTATATTTTTCTTATACCTGTTCTTTTGTGTTCTATTATCTGTGTGTTATTAAATGTATCAGCACTATATTTTTATTTATACTCTTTATATAATGACATTTAAATGTTTGTATTTGATGAGTATGTGGAGTACCTTAAAACATACTTGTATGCAGTAATATTCCCCTGTAGCCCCAGGAGGTTGTGAATATTCGCACAGTTAGCATAACACCTCAAAAAGCAAGTGAACACAGGGGTAGGACAATTATAGTGGATACTGCTTTCTGAGATACTACCGCAGAATGACATATATTGTTGGGAGAGTGGCAAGTGCTAGCTGAACCCCTACATACAAATAATGAAGTTATCACTGTCAATGGCATGAAAACCTGAGACACTTTCTGTTCATTTTGCTGCATATCAGATTCATACCATTATAACATCACTATTTGAGAGGCACCAAACAAATAAGCAAACAACATTTTCATTCTAAGTTTGCGTTAAAAAAGTTTTATTAGGTTGCATGGAAAAATACTACTCAAGTACAGTTTGCTTTAAATTAAAAAAAAAAAAATCTGCAAAATAGAAAAGCTGCATAGACAGAAATAAAATCAAATAGCTTCATTCAATGTAAAAACATACCACAAAGTATGGCCGTTAATTAATAACACTATCACGTATCTTCTCCAGATGGAATGGGAGACAGGAGGTAAAAAAGGCAAAATGCTACAAAAAATTTCAGACAGGGCAGAATTTAAATGAGTTTTTTAGAATGATAAGGGATATTACTATAGTAAGAGCAAGTTACACAAAATAATATCTTATCATGTACACACACACACAGATATATATATGGAGTACTAATGTCTTCTCTGAAATAGAAACCTTGATAATATTTTAAATAAACTTAGTTATGTAGCAAATCCTAAACTGAATATTCAAGATCTTTGGCAGAATCTGTAAAGTACTTGTGCTTTGTAGTCAAACACTGAACTTGACTCACGTAGCCATTAAGCAGGCTCAGCCATTTGCACATCAATAAGCACTGTTGGGTTGGATTTTGCAAATTAAGGATGCCATGCAGTTCCTACTATCCACGACATAAAGCAGCATTATAGAGTCACTCTTTAGCAGGTAGGCCAAGGATAAATCAAGACTGATGGTCTTACTGTCATACCGATAAGAAGCCTACTGTTTGGTGCAGGTCAGAGGTAGGCCAGCTCTGACCAGTACCGAAGTACGAAAAACCTGTTTTCTTGCATTTTTCATTGTCCATGCCACTGGGCTAAAAGATCACACAGTAAGAGTTAATACATAATAACTCTTTTGAAGGAACAAAAGTCATAGTAATTCCAACCAAGGGATGAAAAGAGAACAGCTCTTGGAAGAATCTATAAAGCAATTTCCAAACTGTGATGTTTCACAATTGTTATGATTAGGAGGAATCTTAATTTTAAAACAAAGGTATGCGTTACTCTCAAATCTGCGATAAGCAAGAGGTCACTGGAGATTTAAAGATCAGATGCTTTTCCCTTGGAAAGCCTCAAGGTTGAGAAAACTCAAGAATGACCTTATTGCAGAAGTATGAGGCTGACAGCTGCAGCAGTATTAAAGCTTTCTGACTTAAAGTCAGTGCTGGAGGTGGCTAAGAAATGGCAGAAAGATTCTTTGGCAATACTACAAGACGTATGTCAGGGCACACTTCTGAAATGACTAAGTAGCTATTTTAACATGCTTTGGTTGGTTCCACTAGTGATGTTGTCACCCATGTCATATTTTAGTACATCAAACACTATGTTATATAAAATAGATTTCTAATTCAGTAACAGGCCTTCAAGTCAACTACGGTGCAAAGATTCGTGTTTATATCAAATCTGGCCTGTCCTGACAGGTATCATTATAACATAGCTCTGTCAATCTGTAATGCTCAGAATACACAGAAAAGTTTTCTCTCAGCTTATGTAGTGCAGCAAAGTCAGTGTACAAGGAAAGAATTGATGTGATTACACTGTATATTGTGGCAGGATTGTGAAGTTATGAAGTAAATAATTTTAAGCAATTATTTTCCTCTGAGAAGACAGGAAGGCTAAGGGGAAAGACTTTAAAAAAGCTCAGTGTTTATTAAATATTTCCTCAGGTCTCAGTGACTCGGTCAGAACTGGTTTCTAAAGTATTTCATAAAAGTTGTCTCAGGGAAACTCATCTGTCAGAAGTTTACTCATTTTAGACAGCCAAACACTGAACGCTTTCCAAACTGTAGCAATTTTTTTAAATAGTTGCACTAGGCTGCTTTACCAACAACCCCTTCAGGATGCGAGGGATTCTGTGAAATGATCAAAGCATAGTGCCAGTACCTTTCTTACCTAATGATTTTTTTTCTGTTTTTAACAAACCCTTTGTACCTTCTTCCTAAAATAGCAATAGGACTCTTCATAAATGCAGTATTAAATCTCAGTAATGGCATAAGTACTTTTCTCTTAGTGTATTCGGTTGCCTGTTGTTATACAAAAGAGACTCAATAGTAAACCACAAGACACCCTGTAGGGTACACAATTCTTTCCTCCCTGGGGAGAGAGAAGAAAGTTCAAATAATATACAGCACAGGTGAAGGAGTCTCATTAAAAGCATTTACCCCCTAATGCCCTGCCAGGTAAAACTGCCTAAGTGTCAGGGAGAAAATAGAACACTGCTAAAATTATATTAAATTCAGGAAACAGACGCAAGAGACAAACAGTAAAAGAGGATGAAAAATGCAGTTTATAGAAAATGTCATGACAACTTTAAGTGTTTCCCTTCAGTCTTTACTCATTTCCTATAATGTTCTGTACAACGTTTTTCGTATGAGGTCTTATGACTTAACATGGAGAAATGGGGAAAACTGTGCGGCTGAAGAGCTCTGTGACACAGAGCTTAGAGGTAGATGGTTCAAATGCAAACTCGAGGTTTCAGCATTCAGTAGGCTCATAGAAACTGCCAGTTGTTTTGGCACCGTAAAAAAAAAATGTAGACAATGCAGTTATGAAATAATGCAAGTAACAGTTTTCATCAGTGCCTCAATAGGTAAAGGCTAGTTTCTACTGTAGATCGTAAGTTTCTGGTGGTGTTGTGGTTCAAATCCATCAACAGACAAATAAATGAGCTATTTGTTATCCTTTCTTGCTGTTTTTGCTGGTTTTAACAGTTCAGGACTACAGTAGGGTCTGTGAAAATTGTGTTATACATTTCTTGACATCTGTATCAAACAATTCCACTTATGTTATTACACTTTTATGAAAAACAATGAATAGGGTAATGGATTAGGACAGTGCTTTGAAGAAAAAGAGGGGAGGACTCACAACTTGGGGGAAAAAAAACAAACACAAAACAAAAAAGAAAACAAACCCCGTTCCAGGGAATAAATTTATTGGAATTATTGTGAGGAACATCTTAAAATCTGGTCAGAGAGAATGTATCGTGGTTTAGAAATTGTTGCAACTTTCACCAGCAGTGATCAGTTGTTCTTGTGGTTTCTGTTGATGAATTTGAAGCACTACCAGAATGAAATAGAAGTCTGTTTTTACTTCTTTCATTTTTTTCCAAAGAGAGAGGAAACAGAAGTTCAAGGAAAGTATTCAAGTGGAGAAAGAACAAGCACTTAGACTCTAAGAAAGAACAAAAGCGAAGCAAAATATAGTATGTCTCAAAAATATCTCTCACTGTCATAAGTCTGTTTAATACAATGAAATTATCCTGCTGCTCCTATTCTATTTGAACTAGAATAAAAACAAAGCAGAAGAGGTAGAAAAACAAACTGAAAAAAGAACAGCTAGGCTTAACAGGGGACAGCAAATTTGAATACAAGATGATGCCCTGTTAATAGCAGGTATTTGCATTCCAACAAATCAATGCGCAGAAGTGGTAAAAATATATGGAAGTTGGTTTGTCACCATTTTGATTTTTATAAGATAAATGCAGTCAGTGATAATATGGATGGTTAAAATGCTAGAGGCGTGAGAAGCTGAACTACCAACAATGCATGAAAATGCTTCCTGTTTCAGTGCGTATGTGCTATCCGGATACTTTTTTAACACAGGCTGTATACACGTAGCATTTCTTTGCACTTCTCCGAGTCGTTAGAATTCACTGGATACCAGATCATCTGCTAAGCTGTGTATAAAAGGAAAACATCTCTAGATACATTACACAGGAGCTTTGGCAATAAATTGGTAAAAATGAGTTCTTAATGGTAGGTTATTTTGTGGGATGGAAACTTGCTATATCGTGACCTTGCTGCCAGTAGATACGCTGTTCATGCCTGGATGGAGTTTCTGACAAAATCAGCATGTAATCACGAGCATTTTATCAAAAGTTCAGAGAGAGAAGATACAGTCACTATGGGCTTGACAGGGTCACTTTGAAAATGCATTCAGCGTGCACTCTTGCATACCTGCTGTAGCAATGCAGTTCAATCAAAGGCATTTCGAAAAATGACTCCGTCACTAGATGCTTCATCTATGGTAATATCTTTGGATCCCATTTCCTTGGAAAGTTAACAAGGCATATTCTAAGGATAGATGTCTTTGGCTAAGGTATATCCAATGTTGTATATACAATTTTTCATGAAAATGAATAAGTCACCTCAAAATTAACATGTAAGTATGCATTTTTTCACTGTTGAGAGCCACTGTTAAATATGTTTCTTAATATAGAATATGCTGAAAAGCAGTGTGGGAGAGAAAGGATCTAAGGCTGAATTAGGAAAAAATGTTCTGCGTATTTTGGTCATTTTTGGTAACTTGTCATGTTCTTCAGCTGATCAGATATAAGACAAATAGTACTAATGAATGAACAGATGACTAAAAGCTAGAATGAAATTAGGTTCTAATCCTGTCAAATTGCCAGTCTGTCTCCTCATGAACTAAGTGAAGAAAGAAGCAGTATCTTGCCAAAAGCATCGAGCCTGGGGTCCACCTTTTCTGGTGTCCCCCGTAAGGCACTCAGCAATGAGTGGAGTTGTAGCCTAGTGGCTAGTATTTACTGCTGAAGGCTCTTCCCCTTCCAAAAATTAGTGAATTGATAATTATATTCCTCTTCCTGGAAATGCACACCGTTATATACATTGGTAGCTAAACTATGATAGTGAGCCAAAAGTTACAGGTGCCTCAGAGCAATCTCTTTCTTCTTCCACTTAATTAATGGTCAAAATGAAGGAATCCAAGATTAATCATCAAACCCCAGAGAAAATTAGAACTGCAGCTATTTATATTCTGGGTTCCTATGGTCTCTGCTCAGGGCCTGAAGCCTCTGGAGTGAAGGAATTGCCAAGACCCGCCAGCCCAGCGTCAGATTTTCAGAGCAAGTGCACATTTTCCATGCAGATAAGTTGTGCATGCAAAGTAAACCTGATGTTGGACACATCAGAGTTATTGTGTTTGCACAGAATGTTTGCATGTCACATACACCACAAATCTAACTGGGACATACAGACACCCAAACAGCGCTATGCCAGAACTGTGATGACAGCTACAAATTTGTATGCAGAAAATGTTTTAGAGTTGTGCCATACTGACAGAGCTAGAGAACAATACATATTTTAAGAGCTTTTTCTCACAGAGTCAGAGAAAACAATGTTGAAAAGTTCTCACCCAGCAAACGCGAAGTGTCAAGCATGAGCCAAGGAGAAGTAACCTGGTGTAGGCCCAAAGTTTAGTTACTCTTGAGAGTGGCTTACTGATGTGCTATTACACTGTGCTCCTAACAGGCATGGGTATTGCAGAGTAAGAAAATCTTAATTTTATATAGCTTGATTTGGCTAAATAGTAGCTTTCTTGACAGTAATGTGTGACTATTTAGTTATTTCGGTTATAATATAATATAAATAAACCCTGAGGCAGGAGTTGTCCTTCAATTTCAGGATGTGCCAGTAAAAGCAAGCGGTATGCATTCATGGCTTCCTTGCACACCACTCACTCAGTATATGAAAACCCATCTGCATATCTGTCATTGGATATGTGAAAATAGCTACAAATCTAACATTAAAATTTCATTCTCCCTCTTCTCAAAGATGGCATGGCTCTGGATAAAATCTAGTCGGAGCTGCAGAAAATTCTTTTTATGATTTCATTTATGCTTACGCACTAACAAGCTAGCACCACTTTCAATAGCTCTACTCTTACATCATTGTATTATAGTTTATGACCAGCATGTTAAACTTCTCCAGTACTGGAGGAAATATTGCAAATATAATACTGAGCCACAGAAACACGTAAGGTTGGAAAGAACCTGTGAAGGTCATCTAGAGTGAAAATTGAAATGCCACTGGAAAAGCAGCACAACACTGTTTGAAAGTAAAGATTTTCTTCTTGATCTTTATTTATATAGGAAATTCAAGACAAATCTTGTTCTTCTTCCCAGCAGAGTGAGAAAAGTAATAAGTACTTTTGTATGCCACAGGAAAGGCTGTCTTAACTACAACCTGGAAAGGGCAAGCTATGTGAAGTGCTTTGTGGAGAAGCCAAAGTAGTGGATGTCCAGCAATATCGCTATTGAAACCAATGTCTATAGGAGTGATATAGGTCACTCCTTGCTCTTAGCTGCTCTATTGTACCTGTAAGAAAGAATCTTAGAAAGAATCTAATTCTTGGATTAGAAATTATATTTTCCTGGAGGAAGACTTTGAGAGCAGTGAAACTTTAATAAAATGTCATAGCCAGCAATGTTATTTATGAAAGGGTGCTCCTAGTGAACATAGACCAATCACATGGATGCCGATGAATGCTGGAATTGCATGCTTCAAGAAGAAGCATGATAATATGTTTATTTTTCTACTACTTCCCTGTATGTGGTCAAAATAATTTAAAAAGTGCTTTCATTTCTGCAGCAGAAATTGAATAAATATTTCATTCTAGTGATTGGTCATGTTGTTCATGTTAATGATTTTGGGTGGTCACTTCTAAAGCAAAGGTAATTTTTTAAGTGCTTCTATACTGGGCAGACACTGTGTGTTTTCTAATCTTATTATTGAGTTTAGTTTAGGTTAAAGGTCATGAAATGCCAAATTTAAAGTAAATATAATGCATAATTGCTTTTAGAGTGGATTCTTTATAAGAATTGTACCTTGCAGTTTCTACCCACAGTCTTATTTACAAATTATTAATTCCATACTAGCATTGCAGCATATACCATTCCCATTGCTTGAACTTAATTAAGAATGCATCCCTGCTAATTGATTATGATAGTGCTTTCATAGAGATTACTCCCTAATGGCTATCTCAGGATACTTCCTGCTAATTAATTAGCAAATTTCTTTTCTTTCCTACATTGTCACTCAAAGTAAAAACAATCTGAACTTCACCTTTGTACTGTAACACCTATAAGCGTTCTCCTAAAAGTTTCAGAGTAATTGCATACCTTTACTTACGGTTTTTACTATTTCTTTTTCAAAATCAGGTCAGCCATATTTTCTTCCATTTTTTTCAAGAAGTTAACTGAATTTACCAAAATCTAGTTCACAAAGTGCATTTGTAAGAATGTTTTCCAGCTCTACAGAAAAAAGGGCCGGATTGGATCAAGGCTAACTTACATTTGATTGACAGCTACCATCAGGAAATAAAAGTGACTGCATTCAATATTGCAGTCATTTTCTCTCAAGTGAGAAAAATTCTCAGGACAAGAAGGAGGTGGCTCAGCTCTGTGCAGAGGGGCAAATCAATAAGGTACAAAATGGTTGAATTTTTGTCAAATACTAGAAGGTTTTGCAGATTAAAGGATTATTTCCCAAAAGTTCAAATCTGACATATAATGTCTGAATCACTCATTAATAAGCACCTAATCTAAATAAGGGAGTGTTCAGGTTAGTCATTGTGTTATAACCTCTGATGTTTGCGTGTGATAAAATTCAATGACACGTTCACCTTGTTTATACTTGCAGATTTAGGAAGGTATCGTGAAAGTTATTGCAGCGCTGTTAGCAGCACCATTCATCCTGTCAAGACCTAGTGTATGATGAAATAAGGACTACTGTAATAAACAAATGTTTTAGGGTATATTCATGGTTTCATAACTATATATTTCTCATTAGTTTGGTTTCATACATCTCTACTTCTGATATAAAAACTGACAAAAGTGGACTCGGCCCCCTCCATCCGGCAACATATGTGATTAAGATCCCAAACCTGAATTTGATGTGAATTTTTCAAGATTTCACAGCTTCACATTTGAGACAAATGAGAAGTGGCCTAACAACTGATAAACTCCATCAAAATAAAGACATATGTCTGTGCATGCTGTGCAACGAAATGTGTTTGAGAGCGCTGATTTTAGCCCTGTTTTTCAGGCAAACTGTTGCTTTCCTCATAGTAGCTCAGTAAGAAAGGCGATCTCACATTACCAAAATACCAGCAGGTGACAGAGGGTATTAATAGGTAAGCTCTGATGAATCTCGCTGCTAGGTTGATCTAAGTTCCTTTTTCCAACTTTGCACTGAAGTACTGAAGATGCACACAGACGTTTCCTTTTGTCGACTGCTGTGGGTGTGAGAATCTATGGAGCCACCAGCTGTTCTCACCATTCTTCCGCCGACTCCTTTGTGTGTGATAACTTCCAGGAGAAGCATTGCAGGAGCAGCTGGTAACTCCTTAGATTATCACGGGAAGACCTGCCAGAACTTCTCTTTCAACAGCCTCCTTAATGCTTAGTTTTTGTGCAACCGCCCATGTGCTGGCTCTGGTGAGATCTTCCAACAGAAGTTTGAATATCTCCACATATATAATTATGAAGATTGTCAATAGTTGTGATGCAAATTTAAAAAGTCTCTTTGAAGGAAGCCATTAGAATAAGTTACATAGTGAAAAACCCTTACTTTTCCTTGAAGTTTAAAGGAAATGGAGCTATAGTTCTACCTATCCATTTCTTCAGAATGATTTATCTATGGGCTTGCTAGTATTTCACATATAAATCTGGTAATTTGCTGCATGCCATAAAAGCACATAGAAGTTTTGCATTTTACGATGTGGCCCTTTCAATCAGTCATCTAATGGTAATCACTTACAAGATGTGTGGAGGGGAGAAATCCACTCAAGAAACAGAAGGGAAAGAACATATCCATGTCCTGATATAATGATTGAGATTTTTCCTTATGTGTCAATAAATTGCAATCTGTAAGCTGTAAAAAGCAAGTGTAAGTAAGTGTACTTTTTTCCTGAACTGAATTCCTCTGAAAGGTGTCACAGAAATAGGTTTTCTTATGACAGTTTACAAAAAGATAATGTTTTTAAAAGATACTTAGGTGGTCATACTATGAAAAAAAAATCAAAGCAAGTATTTGGCATTCAGCAAATATCTCATTTCTTTGGTGATTTTGTTCAGAACAGACTGTGTCTTCCTGTAAGCACACTGACTTTCTGATTTGATTTTTTCCCCCCTCCCTTGCATTTATCTTTGACATTTAATTTCCAGATGGGTGCTTAGTATGACTGATGCTTTTTTTGTGTGTGTGTGTAATCCAATCCTGAATTCATTTTCAAGGCTGCAGAAAGTTGATGGCCGCCAGATAGGTACCAGTATTTTTGTATATCTATATATGAAATCCTAATTTGATTGATTAATTATTAAATACAAATTAACATACCAAGAATCACACAATCTCTATATATCTCTGGGTCTCATCTTTTCTGTCTTATCTGATATATTTTGATCTGTTCTTCGTTGACATCACTGTCACCATAGTTACCACCAAGACAAGTTAAAAAAACATCTCAGTAAAAACAAAGGAGAAAATATCACTAGTGTAGGGTCTAGGACAGCAAAAGATTGTCTAATAGTTAGAAATTGTAGGCAGTATTCAGATTTTTTGCATTGCGAGGTTGTTACAGACGTGTCTTATTTAAAGTTGATGGACAGGAAATTTGCATAAGTGCTTGCAATTTCAGTGTGAGAGTAGCCATTACCACGGGCTAGTAATTATTTTTATTTGGCTTGGAAAAGCCTGAAGGTGAATACTTGAGACAAGAAAACCAGACAAAAATCTTTCAAAGTATGTTTAACAAGTGAGGGGCTTTTTTTTTGTTTTTTAAAGAACCGTCTCTTGAACAACTGAAGATGAGGGAAACAATTTGGCAATTGAGTAGGCAGAATAAAGTTCAGAAGTGCTGTTTACAGAAGGTCATTTCAATAACTTAAGTTTAACATTGTAGAAAACAATTATTTAATTTGCAATGGGCCAAACCTAGTCTGAGCATAGAAATAGTTTTGCATGGCTTGTGGGAGCGTTACATGCATAGCATGACAGAGAGACAGACAGCATATATGTACATACATCCTTTTGTTCCACCATTTACATTTTCTTCTCTATTTCCCAAAATTAATATTGTACTCTAATACCATAATTTGGAAGGCTCGCTGATTCTGTGTGTGTTTGTGTGTGTATATATATATAAGTTAGTAGATACTGCATGTAAGATGGTAAATAATGGAGTGGCTGTACTCTTTTGGATAATGTTATGCAGCATTGATGTCAAATTATCTAAGATAGTTCACTTTCATAGATAATTCAGTAGTCCCGCTCCAGTCTAGGTGAATGAAAAATTAACTATGACATTTTATATCTTTTAAAGTATCTGACCTGAACGTTTTTATTTTTTTTATCCCTGCTGTATATTTTATATTGACTGGTCCCACTTCACCCTGTATTTTGATGGAGAAGTACTTCCTTTGAAATTGCTATCAGTGTGTTGGTATATATTGAATTCAGCAGTCAAAATACAAAAGGGAAAATTATTTTTAAAATAATAAGCTCTTTTTTTAGAAATGGATGATTGTACTAGGTAAGGTTCTGGACTCTTGGTATCAGATGAAGACTATTCACACTACAAGTGGATGTGGACAGAGAGTGGATAAATATGTACATTCAAGTTCAGACACTGAAATGTGAAAATAGGCATAAATGTGAATAATGCTGTAGATTCCATAAATCTGGCACTTGGAGATTCAAAGAAGCACCTCTAGTTGCCTTATTTTTGTCCTTCTACCTTCCTCTTCTAATGCAAGATCCGTCTGTGGGATTAACAACGCTCGATCATATGGTTAGTGCTGTCTAGATATTTTCATTTACAGATCTCAGTGATAATCATTACAGAGTTTCTCTGAGTACCTATCAACCAGTTAATCAGTAAAACTTGTTTTCTAGCTCATATTCACTTTAAAAGACAGGAAACAAGAGGTCACACGTGAATCTTTAATATTACAAGTAGGTTTTTTCCCCATTGAAATTTGGGAACAGAATTTGAGAACAAACACATTTTCTAGTTAAACAACAGAAGATCAATGTAAACTATAATTAAAAATTTTAAATTTAGCATTTCTAATGTGTGATTGTGTAGCGAGGTAACCTTCAAGTGCTCCAGATATAGCAAGAATATTATCTCAATGAATTATATAAGGATGTTAATTATATTAGATTTTCCTGCTATACATGGCATGTCTAATGCTTTTTGGCCATAAGCAAACAATTGTTGGAGGCAGAAGAGAAAAAAGATCTTAAAGTAAAAGCTTTCCAGCACATGAAAAATATGCCTTTGGTGGTCATGCATACTTCTAGGAGATCCGCTAGGATTATATTAAAATTGTTAAAAAGTCTGATTATCCTCTAAATTTTAAACTTTAAACAAACTTTTAACATGAAAGCCTGTAATAAATCTATCTGTAACTCTGGTTTTTTATCTGATGGCATTAGCCTCTTTAAAAAGGACAATGCTGGTATAGCTTCCACGTAGCGATATTGCAAAAACTTGTACTCTTTGTTAGCACTAATTTATTCAGTTGTAACAAGATATTGTGTTGTTACTACAATACAGAAAATCTAAAATATTTTTGATAATTTATGTAATCATAATTTCTTACATCATCTCTCCTGTTTATTAAGCCACTAGTTATATAAAGCGATATTATGCCTTTTTTCAGTCATTTTGGACATCCAATGATTAAGAAACGAAGTTCAAAGTATAACGTTTGTTTTTAAGTAGTCTATTTTTTTGGTTTATTTAATGATTGTATGTAATGCAAGGACAATCAAAGCTTCATTGTGCTTGGAGGTGTATGTACATAACAAACCAACGATACTGCATTAAATAACCAGCAGTCATCAGTATTGCTTCACCTTGTCAAATACCTTCTTTGGAAACAGATCTGACAATAAAAGGGTGTAATAATAATAGCTTCCACACTGATTTGTTCTTTGTCATACACTTATGATGTGAAAAACGTTTTGTTGACTTCCTTTTAAAATGCATAACCCAATATTAATAGCTCTACAAGTTAGAGCTCGTATGTCAGGTTTCAGTATTGCATGATTATTTTTATGACTTGAGTCACAAACCCCATAGTGACTGGAGCTAAAAAATGCTGGTAATTGTCTAAATCTACTGTCATTACGGGGCTTCAGAGATCAGTAAGGTTTTTCAAGACTGCAAAACTGTCACCATCTCTGACCTACAGTCGTGGTGAGAGTGCAGGAGTCAGTAACTCGCTCAATTATGAGGCTTGGAAGTGGCAGTGCATGCAGTACTTCCAAGGCAGGGAAAAATATAGACACATTTAGTGAAAATATGATTATTCTACTTTGAAAACTCTGTGATAGTTTTACAAATTGTTACTGGGCAAAAAGAATTCAGCAACAGCCAATTTGCTGTTAACACAATTACAACTCAAATGGCTGACTAGAATTTTGTTCTGTGACGGGAATCTGATATCCTGCCACAGTATATTATGCATGGGAATTTCTAACCACAGCCCATTAGAAAAACCACAGTAATGCTTTTTTGAGTTCCTAGCTGCAATTAGGCAGCAGTGGGACACTGATGTGAAGCCTTTATGAATAGAAACCAGCATGCCCCTGGGCAAAAGAAGCATGTGAAGTGAAGGGATGGCTCAGCAGCAGCAGGGGACAAACTCACATTTTGAGCAACACTGTATATATATTGCATGAGAAATGGTTTTTAATGTGAGCAGGCATCTACATTCACCTGGGTATTATAAGAGACTAACTCCCTGACAACATCAGCACTACCATTCATGACTTGAGCAAGTAGCAAGGATGGCTCTTAAACAGCAAGGTGTTAAATTTGTCTGTTTATGGAAGTTTTTCCACAAGTTAACCTCATAAATAGAGCTAGTAACACAACTGAATCTTACTATATAGTAAATCCATTCAGGGCTCTTGTCAGGTTCGTTCAAAAACTGAGGAAGAAGTAAGGAAAACCTGCTTTAGAAAGGTAACAGGTGATTCGGTTTGCAAAGTTTGCCCAGTAAGTTTCCTGGTTTGTTACCTAAGGGCTTTGATTTGTGGTAATTTCTTTCCTTGAAGATTGAGAGAGATTGAGATGTACAGCCACGATTGGGCAGATAAGAATAAACTATCAAGAGCTGTCAACATATGAATGTACTTAACTAAGATAAATCAATGAAGGACCTTAGTAAGTGTCAAAAGATGCAGAGCTTGAAACAACTAAATTATCGGGTTATAGAGACAAGGTCTCTGCAAGCAGGGTGAGGGAAAAAATCAAGAATGAGAGGTAAGGCTGTATATTCATACACTCTCAATTTCCGTTCTAATTTAAGAATTCCTAACTCTGTTGTTTGGGGGGGTTTTTTGTTAAATAAATGCTGTTCTGTGCAGTCCCAAACATCAACCTGTTGCAGAGAGGACAAAAAGGTAAAGCCTCTGAAATGATGTTTCATCAAAAAATCATATAGAACAATATTTACTGGGGATTCAGTGTCAAAGTACAGAGTCACAGGGGAACCACCTCACCATCTTTGTGAGCATAATGATTGAAGTATGCGTAGTTTATAGAAGCTGGAATTGAGCTTACCTTGAGGATGCTAGACAGATATGAAGCTGAACTGATGTTCATACAGCATGTTAAAAACACCTTTACTAGTACTTACTAGGTAAGTACTAATACGTCAAAAGGTGCTGTTGCTGATAGATAATATCACCTCTTTAAATGAGTAGTTCTAATCTAGTCAGAACAGCTAAGTAGGCAAATCCCAATGACATGGCTTATTTGTCCATTATCTGCATATATGCTATACTTATTTATCATCTAACCCTAGCAGAAATGTACAGCAGCATTCGGGACAACATGCATATACTGGTAGATCTGCACTCATTTAAGGGACGGGTACCCCAGAGACAACAGTTTTAGCATAGTCCCTAACTGCTGATTGAAGTTAGGCTTGAAAGACTCTTGATTTTAAATATTAAATGTTAATGAGTTTTAAATCAGAACTATTTTGATACAGGTATTTTTAAAACTGAAACACTTCGGAGGTCAAAATTCCCAATCAAGATCCAAACATAATGAAATACCTACTGAAAAACAGAAGAACAGAAGAACTCCATAAACAAAAAATCAAATGGAACAGTACAAAAGCTTCCAAAGATACAAGAGAAGAGATCTCAGAGTAGAGCCTCCAGAGTGGGAAACAAGCTAACTTAAAGAACTTTATTTGGAAAATTATCTTCCCCAATCATAAATAAAATTTTGGCATTGTCAAATCAGTGCAAATTTTGCCCTTGACATTTTCAGTCTGGATTTTATCTGCAAAAATCCACATTCCCAATTCATTTGAGCCAAAAGAGTTAAGAAGTCATGTGACCAGTTCTACTTACTTAAACAAATTTTATTCTATCAATTAAAGACAGGATAAGGTAGTCAAGTCAGAATTTGTGAACTTTGTCTGTGCCTGCCACAATGCATTGTTGCTGCCAACATTTAGCTTTCTATGTGTCAGTTTATAAATCTACTTTAGAATTGCTCAGAGCATAACAGAGTGCTTTCATTCTCATAACATGTCTTAAAAAGATCAGTAAATTAACATTTAGGCAGTGCTTCCCTTCCAATGAGCCAGAGCAGGCCAACATACAGATGAGCCGCTCTGCTGCACCACGAGCTTTAACAAAGAGCTGTACGCAGGCAGATTTGAGACAAAATTCTTTTGGGCAATGGTGTGTTTAACCAGATCGACACTAAGCCATCTTCTAAATTTCCGCTCAGATGCACAAACCTTCAGTTAAACATGCATGTTTGTGCTTTTACAATATTAAAAGGTAATTGAAACTGCCAAAACAGGTAGCAGCATGACTCTAGAGAAGTAGAAGTTACATAAAGTGCGAGAAAAAAGACACAAGAAGCCTGTTCTCCCATTTTGAAATCTTAGATTTATATTCACTCTAAACTAATGATGATTTAAGGCTTCTCCTCTGTCAAAAATGGCCAGTGACGTTACAAAAAGGAGGCATATCCCAAGTCCCAGGTTCCTGAAGATGTACTAAACATTTTGAAAGAAAGTTCAAATGGTTAGCTCTATCAGAAGCATTCAATATGCAGGAAGCATTTATTATGAAAATATTTTAAAAATCCATCGTTCTCAAAAATGCTTTTTTCCTGTCAACATAGCAAAAAATGAAACTATGTAAAAAGCCTCATTATCCTATAAACGCAGATCTGAAAGCCTTGTCAGGCTGCCTATTGAATTAGCAAATACAAAAGTTGAGCACTCAGATTGATGCTGCCCTGCCAAAGCAGCAGCCAAGAGGATTTAGGTAGCTTTATTAAAGCTGGGTTGTATGGCAAGACTAAGCATTAATTCTTAATATGGTCGAACACAAGGTTGGAGCATGTCTGCTGAGACTGCGTTTTCCTTCTCTTAGATTACCAGATTCAAGCTTACTGTCAAAATGCAGAACAGAGGTTTAGATGTAAAGTACTAACTATATTCCACGATAAAAAGCTTTCAGTTTTAACCATATGACAGTTTTAAAAAAAGGACCCAAAACCCACCCCCAAACAAAAAGAAAAAGAACACGTGAAGCAAAATATAAAAGACGTAAGAAAATGTCTTAGATACTGTCTTCAACTTTGGGCGGGGGACACTTGAGTCTTCAGGAAAGGAGAGTGTGAAGAACGGGGTCCATTCTAATTACTAACAAAACAAGGAAAGGAGCAGATACGGCTGCACCATCTTGTTTATGCCAGAGCTTCAGAGAGCTGTGCCTGCTACAACGGCTCCATCAGCAAGGTGGGGTTAGGGTTAAGGCAGCCTCTGCATAGGAAAGGTCCCCGTTCCCACACACTACCATTTAGAGGAAAAAAACACCTAGGACTGGTTACAGGTTTTTTCCTTGGGTGGCACGATTGAGTTTCTCTTACATTCAGAAGGCTTGAAGTAGTACTTGTATTATTATGTAGGCTTCGTTTGTCTACAGCACATTCGGATTAAAGGGGAGTTAACTTATTTCTACAGGAAAAAAGTCTGTAACTAAAAAAGCACCATGGTTAACTTGCTTATTGTTAACTGCTGCTGATAGGGCAAAAATTGAATAGGATAGAAACAGAGTTTTCAATTTTGAAAATGTTTCTCAGGCTGCTCTTGTCATGTCTCTAACATGAGTTAAATAGGAAATGCTTACAACTAGAGGACTCGTTCTTTTTCATCAAATGCTAGTTTTATTGCCTATATATTTTTGTGCATCCAGAAAGTGGTAGAATACAAGAACGACTTTCAAGTAGAAGCTTACTGCTCATCAACACCAAGGCTGTGAACTATGAAAGTGTCTGGAAAGATATATCTCTATGAAATGTATTTGATTGTGTCGACTGTCATGTTCCTATCCAGCTAGCCAGAGCTTATGATACTGTGTTTGTGTCCCTTGTACACTTGATGCGAAGCGCACAGTATTGGAGTGCCACAGACAGGGGATTCTGAGTTGGGGCTGTAGTCCATTGTGGAGAAAGGTTAATTTGACTATCTTTAAGCCACTTTTAAATTTTCAGAATAAGCTTTCAACTCGTTCAGTGTTTTTCACCAAATTTTAGAGTCAGTTTTCTGTGTTTTTTCCTTCCTTTCTCCTCCTTTTTGAGGCCGTTAGTTTGAACAAAATAGGCTGTGCGAGCTTCACACCTGTTAGTTTTTCTGCCAGGGATTTTGTGATCATTTTCCCATTAAGCACAAGCCTGACTTATTTTGCGAAGTGATTTATTTGTTTGCATCTTATTTCGCAATGTTCTTTTTAAAAAGTGTGGGTATAGGCTGCTGTTTGTCTTGGCCCGCTGGCTGCAAAGTGGGTCGCCTAGTGAGAAGGGTAGAGAGCAGTAATTCTTCCATATCTCTTAGTAAATTAAGAGGGCAACTAATCCAACTCTCAAGTTGCTTTGGCATAAGGTAAGAAAGGGAGAAAGGATTGAGAATGAGAGACAACCAGCAGGGAGCCGACATGCAGACAGATGTGGAGGCCTGAGAGGCAGCAGACAGAAACATCGTAGGGACTTAGAGCAGAACGAATAGAGCTTGTAACAGTGTCAGAGTTGCTAGACTGAGCGCAAGGCTGAAAGAAAGGCCCTTTCAATACCCTGTAAAGACACAGTGACAAAAAGGGTGACCTGTTTATAAATCTTTTGGTTTTATTGTCTCATCCTGATTTTGAACTATTGAAGAAGTTAATAGCTCCAGGTGTGTTCTAACCAAACTTGGCTTTTGCATTTGAAAGCCCTTTTGTCTATCATCCTCATTATAAATAGAAAATCTACACGGATCCAGGCTCTCAAAGCCTGACTGAACTGGAGTCTTGTATCGTCTCGAGCTTAAAACACTGAAATAAGCACTGCCCTGTTGAAACGTTATTGCAGCACACTGGCAGCACTCCTGGGACTAATGAAACAGCAATTTCTTACCACTTTTAGCATTTTAAATAGGTTTCCCTACTGTAGTTCGCAGCCTGAAAAACAGAAAAAAAAACCCTCATATACGCTGAGGAAGCTTTGCTAGAGATTTTGGGAGCTTGTTTTAAACTAACTAAATGCCTATATCAGTTTCTGGGAGTTCAATGCACTTTTGGGTAAGTTTAAATCTGAATGATTATCAAAAAAGGTCACAAAATACAGGGAGAATCAGGATCTAGAATAGCTTTATACAAATTTAAACAATCGCTCCATTTGTGCAAAATAAAATGAATATTTTACAGTTTCTCTTTCAGAACCATAACTCACCAGTTAGAATCCGTGCTCTACTACACAATGTGGCAGTTTCTTCAAATAACTTCAACAACAAGAAGGACACCTACGTTAAGAAGTGCTTGGTGTCCAAATTCGTATGAACTAACCAAAACTGAGAGCATCTGCTTAAACCCTAGGGCATACCAGTAATCTACGAGCTAATCTTTGAACAGAAGCATATTGTTAAAATCAGGAAACATGTATATAACATAACTCAAGCTCAGTTCATATAGTTCATAGCTAATTTTTGCCTGACAAACAGGGATACAAATTTGATGAGCCTTAACACACAAGATAATAAGAGCAGTCCCATGATAGGGAACACTACACAAGAAGAAGCAAGAGAGAAACATGAAAAGCTAATTGCTTTAAATTCTCAGCAGCTGTAATGAAATACAGTAAGAAACATCCCCAAGCCATACTGCATTAGATTCACTTGCATAGAAATCAAGAACTGGTTAAACAAGCAAAACTGAGATTGAACGCTCCCTAGCTCAATGGCTCCAATTTCAACACAACTTTTACAAGAAAACGCATGCTGTTTACCCAGCATGCACAAATTAAAATTAAGCTAAAAATGTTTTTCTTTGTTCTTTTCTACTTTACTTTCCGGTGAGCAATTTTTCTTGCACAAACACTGAGCAGAGCAACTAACAAGCTCATTGAAAAAAATGAGTCAAGAACAAGTAGTTGATTTCTTATCTTTGCACTGCAAATTAGGCTTGCAAATCAAGTACAGTGTTGTCCTCCTTAAAATGCATCTTTAAGTGTCTGTAAGATCATCTTTATTTCCAAAAAAGGGGTTTAGTCTACCAGCTGAAAGATATATTATTATAGTCAGTTTTCCACTTCTGTATAGTCCTGGTTTTAGGTCTTAAATGGAAGCATATCACTCAAGCCACGGAATATTCACCTGAGGATTAATACATGGGTTTACTCATAGTTGAAACGGAGTCAGTGCTAGTGCAAGTCATTCCAATTTTCTTATACTTGTACAAGTAATGTTAGAGTTAAGGATACAACACTTCTCAGAGAGAGAGAACAAAAAACAAACGTCTCCAAACATTTTGCTGCCAACTTAATCAAAGTAGAAGAATTAACCAAATCATATAGACGGAAAGATTTCAGTGTTAGATTATTCCATGGTAGCTTAGGTTGCTATATACACTATTACTACTGTCATATCTGTCTGGCATAAGGACTAATGCCCATGAAAGTTACAGTTGGTCATGATGATATGATGTGATCCGAATTTCAGCTTATTTCAGTCACTCAATATAATAAAAATCTCATACTTTCCACTCCAGAGTTTTAACCATAACAATCCAGCAATATTTGTTTCTTGCTCATCTGACATGACTGTGTAGCAAGTTTCTGAAAAAAATCTGTAAGAGAATCTATTAGTCTCCCCAGCACTAGCTACCAGCAACTGCTACTAAAACTAAATTTGCAATTATGACTACTTTTTACTCCAGATAAAAGGTAGCAAATGAGAATCTCAAAAGGTATTTTGTAATAGCTGGCATTTGTGAAAATCAGGTATACTGGATATCAGGTATAGTTTAGCTCTCTCTAGTTGACTGGTAACTCCAAGATAGTGAAAATGGTATGTTTTAATGACCTGCCTCTGTTAAGTATCTGTCAGTTTTACCATTTTACTCTGAGAAGTCTTAACTAACGTACTAAAAGTCACGCTACAAAGGCCATTGCAGCCTGATTAAAGTCACCTTCCCTTAGGAACTCAATTTGGTGAAAATTTCTGTTAATATTTTGTGGTTAAGTAATTTCCTCTTTTTCATTTGGCAGTTGAAATAGTAGAGATTTATTAAATAAAAAGCTTGTGGGTGTTAATTCTCATACTCCGCATTCTTACTGCAGTTGACTAATAAGTTGAACAAAAAAATTATGCCCCTTTCTTTTTCAAAAACAACACAATTACTCATTTTCCACTTGAATATCAGGTGTCAATCAAATGTGGGCCTCATAATTACTGTTGTGCAGTAACTTCCATTAATTAAAATTATATGCATAACAACATATTGTTTCTAAATTCCTCCTCAGAAAAAACAGGATTCTGCTTTTTAATTCTGCAGTTTATTTTAAAGGTTAAACTTTGACTTTAAAGCAAAAATTACACTGCACCAAATATAAAGTTCTGTTTGTTATGACTTACACTGAAAAAAAACCTTGCTAATTTTATTCTGACACTTCTCATTCTGTACATGATTTTTGATAAGTTGAATATATTTAGTGCAGAAGTACTTCAAATATTCTTAGCTTGACAGAACAATAAATAAAACAGTAAGTAGAAAAAATATTTAATGCTGCTAGCAATTTCTTCCATTGTAAGGAGAAAAAAAAAGTGGTTTAAAGTTTGTTTTCCCAATATCTAAAAAACAATTGTTTGCTGGTTTATGCTAAACTGGCGCAAACCTGTTATATTTCATAATGTTTACACAATGTATACTGTCTATTGACAAGAACATTTTAACCTTTAATAACCAGAAGAGTTCAGTTATTACATAATTAACCTGAAATGCCAAGAGGTTTTGGGTTGGTTGTGTTTTTTCATTATTTTTTTTGTTAACAGTTCTGGTGTCTACATTAACAAAGAGCGAATTTTTAGATTGGGCTATTTCAATATAGTGTTTGAGCAACTGAAGTACTGCATTTTATATATGAACTTCCACTTTCACTAATTCACTATCTTCATTGCAGAAGTAAATTAGGTATTTCATCCAAGTAGGATGGATCCAAGGAACCATCCAAGTCGTTCTGTTCTGCACAGCAGACCTATTGCCCTGGTCCTGAGTGGGATTTGCAAGCGCAGGTTGTTTCCTCTTCTATGCAGTGACACAACCTAGGATCAGTAGTTTGACAAATCCAGCTGCTGTATAGAGACTGAAGATATCTTTTTAAACGGCACACAGGCAATGAACTGAAGGTGTGTTTGATCTACAGTTCTCCACCTGTTCAGCATAAGGTGAACTTTGCCGTGTATAGACTTTAGTCTTACTAAACCATCATTTGGGAAAATAGTAAGGAATTCTAAGCAGTAGGCCCAAGTCCTAGTCTTACTGCAAAAACGTCCTCTAGCTAGTGCACGTCTGACACTGAGAAGCTTTCAGCAAAATAACAGACATGCTCAAAATGGGAAAATGGTGTTTGTCCATTAATAGGTGAAACAAATGTAATAATTTCTTCTCTGTTCCTTGAACTTAGTGGACAGGTTGATTTAATTTATGCTAATTATATGCTTAGCAAGCCTAACAATGTCAGCAATTCAGTAGTTACAGGGGAATACTGTGTGTATCCAGCTGTGCAATGGGACTTGCGAATAAAGCACAAACCTAAATCTTTGTATTTGGCTGACTTGCAATAATGTGCCTTTTAAGAAAGAAATGCCACAATCCTTTAATTGCCACACATTAGGAAAGCCATTTTATTAAAGAATCAATAGGGTAATCAGGTAATTTACATAATTTCTTCAGGTTTCACACACATGAACAAGCTTTTGCCTTAACATGAGCTAAAGCCTGGTCTTCCTTAAGTTAAATGGTTCACAAAAAGCTCCTAACAAAATCCAGGGATTGTTTTTATGGTTCTAACATACAACTAGTTATCAAAAAAGTGAAAACAAGTCATGGAAATACCAGTTTATGAAAAACAGTTGTGGATTTTCAGTTAAGAGCCTTACTACACATGATCTGTGTAAAATGGGTTTGTGCCAGAGAAAGCGGGCTAGGAGGTTGGTTATGTATGGATTACAATCAAAGCACAGCACATAGACTTAATAGTTTCATTAAAAATGAGAAAAAAAGTTTCTAAAATTTTAAATGCATCATTCTGTTTTGTAATCTTCTCTCAGCTCTGATTTCACAGGGCACGGTCTAGCTCATAGCTTTCTTTTATCCAGCCTCAGACAATTTGTTTCCTTTTAAAGAGTAAACTAGAAAATTAACAAACCACCACCTGTAACAGCATACTTAAAGAGTAACCATTAAAAAAAAAAAAAAGGTTAACAACCTTCCTAAACGTTTCTTAGGATCCCCGAAACACTTTCAGTTGCCAATCCCAGTTACAAACAGGTACAGCCTAGATGGAGCGGGCTAGGGGAGGTTTGGTTTTGTTTTTAAAAACCCCACTGCTACAGGAACGTGCTTCAGCCCTGCTCTGGTGGGAGGATTTCTGACAGGCGGGAAGGCGAGTTCATTCTCCATGGCCCATTCAGTCACTGGCTTCTTTCTTTTCTTGAGGCTGCCAGCAAAAGTGCCAATTAGTAGCAATTGTGATGGTGATTTCTGAAGTGCAGTTTAAAGGATTTCTAACTGGGTTGGAGCTGTTGTCAGTTGACTGACTGGAATAATAATAATAAAGCAGCTCCCTGCTTCAACAGAAGCTTGTTAGACTTTCCTGTGTGATCTGCTATGGATAGCGTGAACTGCAACAGCTTTTGCATTCAAAAGAGAGATTTTCCTAAAAGCATCAGTGAGCACTTGGCTGTTTTATCTGTTCTAAAAAAATCTTAATTTTAAATTCTGTTAAAAACAAAAATAAATGAGGATCTGGAAATAGGAGGGGAAAAAAAATATAAGGTAACCTGCTGGGCATGCATAACTGTTTCAATACACCAGATCCCTGAAGTGGAGTCTTATCAAGTGGAAAAAATATTATGCATTTTTTCATGTACAGAGTTACTGAGATAGAACCGTAAGCACTAAATGGGTTAAAACACAAGGGCCCTGATATACTGAGGCTTTGTGTTGATATTTTATCATAAACATCACAAACTGACATATACTGACAAGTTATCCAAAGAAATAAACATTTATTATTTGCATGTAATAAGGGAATGCTTGAACTATATATGAAACATATGAAGCCATCTTTTAAAGATTTAATCTTTGTTTAAAACATTTTCTTTATGGGACCATACATATTTAGCTTCCTAGGTTGTTTTTTTCCGTACTAGTTTGATCTTACAGTACTGTGAGACCTATTCTCAGGGTTAATGAACTCACACGAGCAGCCACTTAGCAAAACAAATAACATTCTTAAGTTTCAGAGCCATATGTATTAGTTGCATCAAATATCATACCTTCTTTTCGAGTTCCCAGGAGGCTTTTTTTTTTTTTAACTTAGGCAAAAAAAAATCCCACATATGTGGGCCCGAGCGAGTTGCAGGAGCACAGGCAGGCCTCACTGTGTGGGACATGGCAGGCGGCCCCCGGGCCGTGCCCATGTCCTCCTTCCCACTCTTCTCTGGAGGACTTCCAGCTTTCCACTAAGTGCTGACTGGCTTTCCCTCAACTCCTGAGGGCTCTTCCTGAGCCGGTCACGTCTTATAGAAAGGGGACATGGGGGACATGACTGAAGGAGCACAAACAAAACAAATCCCACATCAGACACCACAGCATGGCCTCACTGCCTCCCCTATAGCCTGCCTCCCCCAGGGAGAGAGGGGCTTAGGCAGGAGCTCTTAGGCTTCATCTATTAGGCCCCAACCTTTCTATCCCGCTTTTATCAACATGCTAGTAAAATCTGATGGCAGGGGGCAGGGTTTAAAGTGACTGTCTTTGGAGCGGGTGGTGTGAATTAATGTGTGTTTGCACCCGTGAGGCAGTGTGCCTGCATTGCGCACACCTGGGGACGGGGCGGTGAGCTGCCGTCCTGCATGGGCTGAACCCGCAAAAGTCGGCCTGTGAGTAAAAACACGGGGTTTGAGTTGCTTGTACGTGTGTCGGGTCACTTCTTGATTACTTGGAAGCACTTAAAGTGATGCTTTAACAAAACTAACACAGTTTGTTATGTTTGGGATGTTTTCAAAGCAGCAAGTCAGAAGACTAATGTGTGAGACGTTACATGCTCGTTATGTGTGGTGATTTAAGGATATTTGCCCAAAAAGATTTGGAGACCACCACTAAGAGATAGTTAATGCTTCCAAAATTATTTTTGTGACTTAGAGTAGCTGTTGTCTCGCATAACTTTTACTCAGAGAATAAAACCCTATCTTTTTGCTATGTATATCTGTTTCACAATGGGGTTTAAGCAGATGTAAATCATGAAGGGTTTTAGAGATTTATGTTACACCACTCCTGTTTCCATAAATATGAGTTAGAACTAATATTGTAATGCAGTTTTTGTACATACAGAATTATGTTCTGGTTATATAAGTGACAAGTGCCTCAGAGGCTGAGGGTGTTCTGAAATATGCAGTCGCTGTCCTTTGGAGAGAAAAAAGGAAAAAACTCTGTTAATACTATTAAGAAACAGGGAGACCATGGGTGTAAAATGAGGGAAAAAAGACCTCTAAAAAGAACTGCTGACCAAAAATAGAGGGTTTCCCCCTACATCCTTTTCTAATGCATATTATAGAAGAAAAATCAAAATCACTTGTTTTTAATCTGAAAAAATGGAGCTTAATTTAAAAAAAAAATTGTCTATTAAAAAAAATGTTGTGGCTAAGGTGTTTTTTGTAGAGTGAATCTTCAAACTGTAAGAAATAGTACAGGATTCCACTGGACTTGCTTACAGACCCTCCACTCCTGAAAGAAGTGGTGTCAGTGCAATTAATAGACCAACTAGTAGTTCACTCAAGTTTTACTGTTTGTGTTCATAGTTATAATAACAAATACTTTTGTTGACTGCAAAAGTAGATCCAGAATAAGACCAAAAAATGTCTATGATTATTTTCCAAGTATATACATTTTTAAAATACAGTTTTGTGCACAAACATGCACACATATATGTGTGTATATATAAAATTGAAATGGGTATGTTGCTTTTTCATAAAACAATAGCAACTGACAAATGGTTTTTATGTAAAATTATTCATGCAAGGATCTAATATGTTTCTTTCTGGCTAAACCCTGTCTGAATATATACATATTTTAACATAAATGTCTTATGTGAATATTCCTATATATACACCAAGAAAGATCCCTGTGATTAAAGTACGTCACATATTTTAGGCACAATCAGTTTGCCAAATTCAGTTTTATGATCACAGAACACTTCTGGGTAAACAAATTCAGCCTCTGTTTCTAGCAACCGTATCACATAATGTTTTTTATGTCAGTCTCTGTCTTAAAAATGATTCTTATGACTGCTTGGAGCTATCAAATTCCTTTAATGGTTCTTAAGTTTTCTAATTTCTATGCCAGTTTATTCATGGCATTTGTTTTGTACCAACATTATTCTTTTAATTTGATAATTTTTATTCTTCTGATTCATTTTTTTAAAATAAATTGTAATTGTATTTGGAATTCATTTTACCGGGCAAACGAGCAAGCATCCTTTAGTCTACTTCGTTGCAGAGTTCACAATTCACCGGTCAGCCTTAGTAGTTCTTCTCTACACCCATGCCAATTAACTTCATTTTTTTCATTGCTGTTTACAAGAATTGTATAAAACCTTCTAGATAAGACCCTCGTGCATTGAACTAGAGCATGAATGCCTCCCAATATCTATAGAAAACCACCAAAAATGCTTGTATAGAAAAGCAAAGTACATTTATCTTTTTCATGATCATGTTAACCAGGAATGCTTAGCAAGAGGAGCATCTGGGGCAGTTCTGTAGACTCTCTCCCAGTCAGAAACACCTCTGTAATTCTGAAATATATGTAATGTAGGGAAGAACGAGATACTTCAAAACAGAGGTGGGAAAATTGAGGCATTCAAAAGAAGTATGGGGGAGTAAATGGGGATGGCTAGGGTGGAAGAATTTTGGGACATAGTCATCCTGTTAATTAATATTCAAAAGACATTTTAATCTTGTAACTTTTCCTATGAACTACCCCCTGGGCTACCATTGCCTGTTATTAGTACACTTAAATTTTAACAGTGTTAAATTTCATTCTACCATCATTCTCAAGGTCATCTAGTTCTTCATGATTGATATTCTAGTGCCCTTCAAGCTGATGGCTTCCAACTTCCTGCCACCAGAAAACCCCACCAGCACCTCCTGCTTTTTCATGGAAGCCATTAGATAAGAAGCCTCCAGCCCACTTGTTCCTTTTTCTTTTGCGATGTCTTTGCTACCTACCCTTTAAGCAGTTCCTTATCTATCTTTACAATTCTTCTACTACCACTTTCTGCAGATTAACTAATAGTTTCTTATATGTGTCAAATACTTAATATTAAGGTTCAGATAGGTTAGTTCTACCACATTTCCTTTACCTATAAAATCAGTTATCATTCTGACATCCAAAGTCGTGGGTAAACTTATGCTCTATGTCATCCCATTTATCAGATACCTCTGTGTCTTTACAAGGAAAGTAATATCTTATAGGTTTCTTCCCTCCGTGTGGAAGAGAAACTCATCACAGAAGAGTTGAACAATAAAAGCGAGTTTATTTCTGTATGTTCCAAGCCTATTTTAGACAGCAAGTAATTCAAGTGCTTTCTTTTTTTGTGGAATTATAATACCCGTGTTTTTATGCACTATATCGAGTGCTGCCTTTCTGACTTGTTTCTCTGAATAATTCAAACTATATCTGAATTTCTTTCCTTGGGAAAAAACCAAACCTTTGACATGAACATGCAAATACAATAAAATAGAATATTGCAGTGTGCCTAGGAGTATGGTATGGGAACACTTTGATTACCTGATTCATGAGAGCAGTCCAAGTATCTACAGTGGAATTTCCTGCATAGAGCAGGAAAATCATATCCACTTTGCTATTTGTAATTCTGGAACAATGATGGTCATTTCAGGTATAAATTCAAGTCCTGTCTATTTATTTAATCTTAAAGAATTTTGTATTTCATGGTTGACCTGGCTCAGCAGGTTATAGGAGTCAAAAATCACTACTTCTCAGAGGCAGAGTCCTTCTGGTCAGCTCCTTGGCAGTATCCTGCCCCACTGAAACTTAGTGACTGCCAAGTTGGTTTATTCCACCATGCTTTCAGTGAAACCTAACACTTGCTTCCAGGTTCCTGCAGCTGCTTTAAATCCAGGTATTTCACACACATAAGAAAGAAAAAAATGGTGTGCTAAAAATACTCAGCAAAAATGATAACGGTACATACTTCTCCTAGCTTGAACTCTGGGTCTGTATGTAAGCAAATCTAATAAAATTTTGGAATGACATATAAAATGTTATCTAGATCCCTGGGTTTTGTTTTCAGTATGAAGATCTACCATATTTCTTGACATTATTGCTACAAAAATGAACATAAATAATTATCTAATATGACTAAGATACTGTAAGATAATGGGTTATTACATGTGTTATGTTAAACACAAAAATGTGTAGGGTTTTTTGCAATATCTTTCCTTAGTTTTCAGCATGTTTCTTTATTTTGTTTATACTGTTTTCTTATCAACAGTCATTATCGTTGCTTATAATCATTGCTCATACAATCTTATGCTACAAATTCCTGGGAGGTACTCGCTTCAGAATAGTTAGACAACATGTTTTCTTCAGCAGAACGTCCGGTTCAAGAAGGTCCTGCTCTGTTCCCCTGCTTCTGTCTGCCCTTCTCACTCCTACCTCAGGTTTGCTGGCATCTCTGTCCTCCTGCCTCCCATACCCCATACGTACTGATACATCTCTTTGTGAACCTGGAAATGGTCTAGATGAACCCTACGCACACATGCATGTGAAAAAAAAACAGAAACACCAAGGTTTTTTCAACTGTTGTTTTTAATTTCACTTAACAAAAACCTGCAAATAGCTGTACTGGTGCAGTATGGAGGGCCAGCAAAATGAGTGACAAGAATGATGGGCTGGGCTGGGTGTGTTTAAACCACTTCTCAAGAAAATGTATTGTGTAATTACATCCTGTGTCAGCTTTTCAGGGACAAGCTATGTGTCACAAAACTGAAATCCATACTGCCTCCATACACGCATTTTGTAGTTATTTTGAAACTGTAGTTAGCCAGACTTTAATATAGTTATGTTTTCAGTGATGATGTATCCTGAATTAGCAGTATTATATAATATAGTAGTAGCTAATTTTTGTTTTGAACAAACTATCCACACACCTATTAACATTTAATCTGTGAAAATTGCATTTGGATGTTAACATTCTATTCAGATAAATGGGGGCTGTTCATGCCTTGGTAAATGCCTTACTGTTTCAGTTTGGTTGTGAACAAACAAGACAGCCATGAATTCTTGTGCAGTAGAGAGTCTATCTCTGGAAACAGAAGAACTAGAAATTTTTAGTTAAAATGTTCAAAATCTTACTGAATAAAGCATAACCTGTAGGAAGTTCTGAAATTCATGAGCTTCTCTTACTGTTTTCACTTCCAAATTCCATTTCCATGAAAAGCTGATTTTCTTTTTGTTTTATACCACCAAAATAATGTTGTGCCATAGCGAAACAGTACTATTTGCATTAATTTGCATTTAGGATTCCAGAGTAATCTGGCTCCAATACAGCACAATGGAAATCTAAAGTTTCTCTTTGTGCAGTGTGTGAATATCTCTATTTCTCCAATTACTTTCCAGGGATTGAGGTAAAGAAACTGATATCATCTTGCAGAAATTGCCTTTCGGGATTTTATAAAGCTCTTCTCTCTTTGCCCCACAAAATTAAAAATTAAATATTATTCAAACCAAAATGTTTGTCCTTAATTCATTGGATATATTACTTGCATGTTCTAAAGGCAAACCATGAGAAATCTTGCACCTGAAGGTCTAGGATATTCAACGCCCCTTTTAAAGCAGAGTAGCTAGATATGATGAATGTGAATTATTGATTGATTTGAGAAAATATAGTGATTATACCCTTTGCTGTAGAGTAATTGAATGAGCCTATAAATATGTAAGTTGTAAAATCCTGTCTATTGTCTATGAAAAAGTTAGATTTTATTCTGCCCTGACATGTCTTGTCTGTGGTATCCTAGCCTGTTTTTGCATCCAAGCTGTCAAAGATTTCCGTAGATTTGAAAATCTGTCCCCTGTTCCCCATATTAAATGTCACTGTCAGTTTACTCCATGAAAAATGAAGTTTATTTGATGTGGTTGTCATGATACTTGTATAAGCAGTGCACCTATCACTTTTTTCTGTAAAGAAAAAACTGACATGATATGTAGTCAGACTTTTTTTCTGCAGCGACTTTTGAGAGCAAAACTGTAGTAATGTATACTTTCTTTACTCAGATAATTTACAGAATACATAAACATGTAATAGTCTAAAGGAAAAGAGGGTAGATAGAATACTTATGTGCTATGCAATAGGATTTACTCTGTCCAGATCAGTATAGCTGGAAATACTGCTTGGAAGCAGTTGTATACAATGCATGTTTGTTCTTACCTATAGCAAAAATTCATTGTCAAATGATTATGAGGACTGGTCTGTAAGTATTCACCCCTAGGCATTGATATAGATTTCTCAGGCTGTTTCTTTCATTGGGACGAAAGGGTAACAGTGACCACTTACTTAGCGAACAATTACTAATGAGAACTCTCTTAGGATCTCCGTCATCATTCCAGTCAGGCTGCAGAGTATTGAGGAGAAGTGAAGGAGCTAAAAGCTATTCCCTTTTTCTAAAGAATTCTCTTTTTGGGTGAGAAAACTCCAATGGGAACGGTCTCCATTGTGACAGTCTCCATTTGGCTTTCATACCAGTATGCCTGTATGGCATAAGGTCTGTGCAGTTAACTCCTACATCAGTGAGTCTGCCTGTTGCTCCCAAGTCCATGAGGACATGGGAAAACCAAATGCCTTCGTTTGTTCACTTTTGAATTTTATTGTTTATCAGTCTTTTCCATACTTTCCCCTAAAATAACAGTATTGGTTGTTTTTAATCACTTGACACTACACTATGAGCACTGTGAACGGAACAATGTTCCTAGCAAATGGCTTGGCATGCTGGGGCAATGTGCACATAGTAAGTCATGGTATGTCATGGTCATTGGTAATGACCAATCTTATATTGTCATTATGTGATGAATTCGCACTTTGCGGGCAGTGTTTCTTCAGATGATTTTCCAGACCTGCATATGGCACATCAGTCCTTTAAGCCGCCTGTGACGTTAGGCATAAATCTTTCTAACTGACTTGAGTTAGTACTTTTTATGTCCCTTGTTTTTTCTTGTTAATTCCTCTGCACGTAACAGGTGTATTCATGTGCAATTGATCTCTTTTTTTCCACTGAGGTTGTTTTTTGGCCCTTTCTATTGTATTTTAGGACTGTCTCTATCTCTGTATTTTCCCATTGGGTAGCCCTTCCTAGGCTAATCAATGTACCTATGCATTCTCTCATATTTATACAGAAAGCTTCATGTATGAGAGTCACTTTATTATGTGTGTTTGACAACTACATATGCAAATAATTCAGTTCTTTATCATCTGTAGGACTCCATTTAGTAATACAAATTTGTGCAGGTCCAAGCCACTGTTTCAGGAGTTATGTGTATGCTAAAGAATAATCATTTTCCCACAAAAACACTCAGAATCTAAAATGGTCAGTATGTAGTTGGCTAAATGGCTAGTATGTATAGCAAGGGTAGTGTATAACTATACTGCAGTAATATAGCTGTCTGGGGGTGTTTATTTTGTCTTATTTATTAAAGAATAGTATCTACTGAGTTCACAGAACACCTTAATTCAGGTCTTGTAGCATGACTGGGCTTCACTGAAATTTGTCTTCTGTACAGCTGTGATCACTGTCCTTAATTATGACATGGCCCAAATCACCTGTCATCAGCCAGAGGAGAAACAGGTATTTAATGAGCCGTAGAGTAGCCAAGAAGCAAATCCCACACCTAACATTAGTTGAGGTATAAACTTCCTAACGAGTGCTTACAAGTTATCATGAATGAAGTGAGATTTGGTGTTTTAATTATATACCTTTCCTACTTTAGGAAGCCTAACAAAGTATTAATGTAAGTTATGGCATACACTGGCCTGCAATATATTCTGGTAAATTGAGGCATCATTTAAGTGAATATTTTAGTCTGTCAAACTTGCCTGAGTAGTTATAATACATGTAAAAAATAATTTGCAAGTCTAGCTGAATTATATATTATTAATAATAGGCTCCAAGACATATCAGGCACTGTACAGAAATGTAACATTGGCTGTGATGCCAAAGGGCTTACACAAAAAAACAAGCAGATAAGAAGCAAGGATGTGACAAGAAACCTGTTGTTTTTCCTTTCAATCACTATAATTTCCCCCCATTAAAAAAAAAAGCACTGGTTGCCTGTACTTCTCTCCATCTTTTCTAAGTTTCATTTATTTTTATAGTACAGCTCTCACTCACTACAGGCCTAATTTGTTTATCGTTGTATTTGTACTTATATGTTCCCCATTAATGCTGTATTTGAGTACTTCAGAATCCTTCTGAACCTCATAAACCAACATTGAGGTCAAAATTTATTGTAGGGGAGAACCGATAGAAACAAATATTAAGGTCATGCGGAAGGTACAAATAACATGAAGGGGTCTCCAGATGTAGGACAGTTCTCCAGCTATTTGGTGGGCTATTCTCCCATCTACTGCCTGTCATGTTCTTTCTCCTTCTCTCCCTGCCATCGCTTAAAACTACGAAGTACTGATTCTCGCCTAACATTTAACCTAGTACACATCCGAAGAAAACAATCCCCAGGGTTTTTAAAATATTTATTTATTTATTTATTTATTTAATATTTCAACCTAGCCAAGTCTTCATTTTTGTTCATTGAACTCTCCTAAGAGAAGGGAGAGAATTAATTTTGTGGAGGAGGTGTGGTAAAGCTGTGATATGAGATCATGGAAGATATATATTCATATTTAGATTCATATTTTCTAAATTCTTCATGTTCTGAGGAGGAAGGGCACAGAAATGGAAAGCTGGCCTGTTCAAAACCAGCACAGGGAGATTGCTTTTCTCTTGGGACTAATGATTAATCTGCATCACTCATTGCCATATGGTATCGTGAACTGAACATTAATAAGAATAAAATAACACTCTACTTGAAATGATTAGTATTTAAAAATATGTCAGAGTATTGAAAGGATTACAAATCTTCATGCTTCCTTGCATAAATGGTCTTGTGGCACATGTGGTAAAAAGGACACTTTTCACAGGGTAGATTTGTCTCCTAAATGAAGAGTTTTGGGTTTTTTCCTGTAAAATGTCACTGTTCAAGACAGCATTTGGGATTAGGTGGATGACTGCTTTGATCTGTGCTGGCCATTCCTCTTGGCACTCCAGTCAGGCAGTTCTAGGAGTAAAACTTGTCGCCTTGAAGATTTTTGATCATCTGGCTGCCTTGGGAGATGGAGGGTTGCTCCATGATCTGACAAAGTGCTGTGATGGGTTAAGATTTTCAGTCAAGCTTTAGGCAGCAGTGAACATTTACTGACAAATTGTCGCCTACTCAGAAGTAGTTGATAGTAATGAAAATGCTAAGGAGCCGTTAACTCTGTTTGAGTAACCTGTGCTACTGTAATTAAGAGGATATCAGAAAATCTATGAAAGATTATTTTATAATCTGCTAAAGATTTCAGCTTTTCTTTGTTTTATGTCTTTAATAGTGACAGCAAAAAAATGCCCTTGTTTAGAGTGAGAAAGGTTTGAGAGAGGAATAAGCAGATGTCTGAAGTTATTCCCCAAATGCTAGCATTTTACATCTATTCAAAAGTGTTATTATTTTCAGTGAAGGTCAGTATGACTTTGACAAGCAGATAATGTCATAAACTGGGCTATTAATTTTGGTGAAAATACTATGTTTAATTAGTCCATACTTGAAGAATTGCAGAATAATGGTTATGTAAGTAATGAAACAATAGGATCGTGTTTTCGTGTCTAGCTGTGACATGATTTTACTTTGGTTAACTGGAGGAAATACTAACGGTGCATGCTTGTACACACCCCCACACTCTCACACTCTCTCACTCTCCTTCTGCCCTACGTCTCTTCTTTATAAAAGAATGATAAAACTTTTTTTTCCCCCCTCTTTTTTTTCCTCAAAACACTACATAGTCCCTTCTTTTAGGACACCTTCACAGCACGTATGGTATGCAAAGTCTCCAGCCTTTAGAGAGTCCTGTGCTACAGTATGGCGGTTAATAATTCCTAACTATGACCATCCTGGCTCAGGACTTTTAAGTTAAACTTTAAGCAGCTCCTACTGTACAAATTTAGTTTATCTAATGCTCACTTGAAAAGTGTAACCCAAAATGTCAGCTCATAGAAGAGTATATATGGTTGTATGAATTCAATAAAAATACTTTGTATTTTTGGGAAGTGTTAAATTTGGATCACAGTTATAATGGATCAGTGACACTGCATGGAAGAACAGCTTACCTTGAAACCAGTAGGCTGGAAGGAGATCTACAAATATTTGGACATATCATCTATCACAACAGATGCTGATCCAGAAACTCTCGTTTTTAAAACTTCCATTAACGCTAAAAAAACTCTGGGTCTATAAACATCTATGACTCTGCTAGAAGTATCTTTTCCAATTATCAATGACAGGTGAAGATTTTTATTGGGGAGGGGAATGATGAAGTCAGTGTCTTCACATTTTAAAAATTGAGTAGAAAAAGTATATTCTTTCTTCACATGGTTGCATATAAGAAATTCCGCTCACCTCTGTTCTTATGTGTGCATCACTGGCTATGCCTACATTGGGTTTTTTATTTTGAAGTTATTTCTTTGTTTTAATCCAATTTTGGGAGTGGTCTTCTGCCTGTTTAACTTTGGATATATTCACAGCCGTATGACTCCCATTTTGTAGGGCAGTCTGGTGCATGCAGTCCACAAGGATCTCACAGCTGTCCCTTGCTTGGGACATTTGCCCCATAAATGCTTACGACCCCAGAGTCTCTAACCCAGTGGACGTAGCATGTCTAATCCTTTCTGCTTTGTATTCTATAGGATCTTTTCAGCTCTCATTACAGAACCTTAATGAAGGCTTGGGAGCTTTTTTATTTTGACCAGTTTTTTTCAGGGCTCTAAGTCAGAAGCACAAAGCTGTTACGTTCCTGAAAGTGGCCAAGGAGATTTTCACAGGAGTACATGTAGTCCTGGTAAGACTGGGATACTATGAGGCACACTATCACAGGGTCATGCACCTGGCTCAGTCTTGTAATTCTGAAACATTCAATTTTTATATAGATCATTTAGGAGTTTTTTTTTTAATAATATGTTCAGCATGATTCACAGAGAACCGTATATGTACTTTTATAGCAGGACACTAGGGTGTGTGAAGCATGCAGATGGCCTTTGAGGGCGGTTCTGAAAGATCATTTGGAAGACTGAGCTGGGAGGAGTGATGCGTGATGCAGCCTCTGCCTTACTAGCTCGTAGAGTAGTCCCAGGTTTCATCTAGTGGGAGATCTGTTGTTTCCAGTCCAAAAGAGATTTTGGAAACGAGTTAGCATGTGCATAGTGTGAGCAGGAACCTCAGAGCAAGATCCAAGGGTGATCCACATTGACAGAATTAGCTACTTTTCTCTTGTTCAACCATATACAAATAGCAATGTGATTTAATCGATCCAGTAAGCTTAGTGCTTTTCCCTTTGTTCATTTAATTCAACAAAAGCCCTTCCACTGACTTTCAGTAGATTCTGGATTGAACTCTCAGGCAAATCCAGTGAAATAATTGTGACTACTAGAGGAGCTACGGCTGAAAAGCTTTTAATTTTACAGTATTTTCCAAACACTTAGGGGCTCAGATTCAATAAAAATACTAATGCTTTTGAATTTTGTTGTTGTTCTCTATACTGTATTAAATTATGTATTAATTTAATAAATGCTTTATTGAAAGATGATCCACACTGCTGTGGTTTAACCCCAGCCGGCAACTAAGCCCCACACAGCCACTCGCTCACTCCCCCCCCGGTGCGATGGGGGAGAGAATCGGGCTGAGATAAAGACAGTGTAATAGGTAAAGCAAAAGCCGCGCACGCAAGCAAAACAAAGCAAGGAATTCATTCCCTGTTTCCCATCGGCGGGCAGGTGTTCAGCCATCTCCAGGAAAGCAGGGCTCCATCATGCGTAACGGTTGCTCGGGAAGACAAATGCCATCACTCCGAACATCCCCCCCTTCCTCCTTCTTCCCCCAGCTTTATATGCTGAGCATGACGTCATACAGTATGGAATATCCCTTTGGTCAGCTGAGGTCAGCTGTCCCGGCCGTGTCCCCTCCCAGCTTCTTGTGCCCCCCCAGCCTGCTCGGTGGTGGGGTGGGGTGAGAAGCAGAAAAGGCCTTGACCCTGTGTCAGCACTGCTCAGCGATAACTAAAACATCCCTGTGTTATCAACACTGTTTCCAGCACAAATCCAAAACACAGCCCCATACTAGCTACTGGGAAGAAAATTAACTCTACCCCAGCCAAAACCAGCATACACACTTATGTATGTTTAACAGTGGAGCTTTACTCCCATGTTACTAAGTTGTGTATAAATAAGTAATAAAAAAAAAAAAACTTTGATTGAAGATGCTTATAATAGACACATAGTTAGAATGCACAACATTCACCTTTTATTTTCCAGTGTCTGAGTAGGTACTAAGTATTGACTGGCTTTGTCTAGCCTAGCAGCTATCCCAAACTATTCTTTGTGAGTGGCAGAGTAGAGATAGGAGTGGAAGGGGAGACGAGATGCAATCATTATCTCCAAAGTACAATCAGATTGTCGTTTTGTTTTGTGTTACCATTAGCAAATCACAGTTTGATTGTTTAAATGCATCTGTGTTTGAGAAGACTTGCAGCCAGGGAGCATTATAAGAAAATATATCATTCTAAAAGAAAAATCCTTTCTGTTGTTCAAAAAAAGAAAAAATGAGTTTTAAGTATTGCAAGGAAGTGCTCTTGTTACTTCTTTCAAATATGCAAGGAACGTGGCATGGTTCATGGATCTTTTCAAAAGCAGTTAGCCATTAAAGGCTATAATGTAATAATAGATTTCAGTATGATTCAGTAACATGAGATTCAAACATACAGGCTGTTCTGATACTTTATAGGAAGAAGCAAGCATCAGTGAAGGATTAGTGAAGGATTCTAACTCATTTTCTGTTTAAAAAAGAGTTTCTTTAAAAAAAAAAAAAGCAGCTGTATAAAAATTTCAGTACAACCTTTAAAGCAAACAGCCAATAGTTAAAAATCTTAATTGCAGTTTCTGGCAAGGAAGCCCTGTATAACCTTGAGAGAAGTTAATTAACTTTGGTTTTATTCACACCTAAGATACTGTAATATCTGATGTATAAGTTGAGTGACACTATGTATTACTGCTTGGGCCCTTGTGAAGGTAAATACCTTAAGCATGTTGAAGGCCTAAGTATATGCATTAACTCATAACTCAGATTTAATTTCATCCCATGTCTGTAGAGTCTCTAGTTAAGTTCAGTCTTAATACGACAAGGATTGAGCTGCTTTGTGTTCTACAATTAATTGTTATTATTACCATTATTTATTTTACAAATGGATAAATTAAAAATACTACAGTACTTATAAAGTATAATTACATCAGTCGCAGTGTTCCCACTGATTTCTTTTACAACTGAGGTAGGCATCCCTAAAGGAGAATTTTCACTGGAGGGAAAAACCTGTAGGTATTAGTGATTATGCTTTTAAAACACTGTGTGTGGGTGGGTATATATGTAGAGTTCTATGAGAACAGTAAATGAACATGAACACTCATTTGCAGTGCATTTCCAATTCTCATGAACGCCACTCCTCCACTGGTTCAGACAGCGCCTGAGCTGCAAGTTACGGCAGGCTGGGGCAGTATAGCCATCTGCTTGGTCATTGCCAGAGTCACGATGCTGGGGCAAATGGTCTTTTGGCACGACCCAGTGCAAATGTTCTTATATACCGAGGTTAAGGTGATTCTCTGAGGGAGAATTCTTTCACATTGGGATATTTATGTATTATAAATGACAAATACATTACATTTGACAATTTGCAAAATTTATAAAAGATCTTGAACTGATAGGGCAGAGTGTACAGAAATAGAGTGCTTACCTTGTACTAAACTGGCCCAAAACTTTCAAAACTTCTTAGTCTTCTGTTCATCATTTCCACCTTATTTACACTAATATATTTCTTTACTGGGAATGCTTAGTTGTGACTGCAGAGTAACTCAGGCAAACCAGTTTTGCACGGGCAAATTTAGGTACGATAGCAGGCTGACCCTAGCAATATAGACCTCGGTCTAAACTAATTAACAGAGTTGCTCAGTGTAGATGTGTAGACAGATCGGCAGTTTTCCAAGTGGACACCTTAAGGATTTGTTTGTATACACCAGACCTATGGCAAATATCTGCACACTATTCTTCTCTGTGGATACATTAAATGGAAAATGATGCACCTTATACAGAGTATTTTTTATCAACCTATTTTTTATTCACTTTCTTGGCAACCTCCTGAGGAAACAAGACATATCAAAATTAAAACAGCAGCAAAAAAAAATCAGTTACTGAGGTGAAGTTGAGAAAAGCAAAAGTGACAGCAGTTATACGAAGAAGCGCTGGCTCTTGAAGTTAAGCTGCTCTGTCACATACCATCAATTGGACTATTATCTGGCACAGGAGGACTGTAATAAATTGTCAGATTTTCTTCTTAGCTGAAATGATGGGATGGAAATTGTGCTGCGTATTTTTGGACAGGAATGGGGGGAAAAATCCAGCATGTAGCTGATTTCCTCACATGCCAGACCTGCCATGATGCACAAACCCAATTTCCAAAATGTAGCTCTTAGAAATCTTGTATGATAAAAGCCGAGATGGTTAAAAAAGAAATCCTATCTCTTCTCTGGGAAAATAAGGTCAAGGAGGAGAAAAGTCACTAATGAGAGACAAACTATTTTTTTTTTTTTTCATATTCAAACCCAATAAAACATGTCATTTCAGATGTTTATTTTCTCCTTGTCAGAGAAAATGAGGAATGCAGGCTTTTGTGTATTGCTGTCTCTGGTTCTGTAGTATTTTCATTTGAAGTAAACTTTTACAGAATTATAGTATGAGAATATTTGGTTCTCTAATAGCTGGATCTGATGATCATTGCTTTTGTGTGGGTCAGGATACGGAAAATATGTTGTTAACATATGGAAATACTTCGTGGGGTTTATATGATCTGATTTAGACTATCTGTGATGTTTTTGGAAAGCAGCTGATAATATTTAGTGATGGTATGTCCAGTAGATAAAAATACTCTTTCAAAAAGTTATATGTTCTCAGAAGTGGAACTTTTTCAGTAGAATTATTGTATGACTAATATATACGTATCTGTATATTATATGTGTAATAATAGGGTATTGATACCCACTTTTAAAGCCTTAGCTGAATCATTACATAACTTGAATTATTTTGGATGGCCAGCATCCTTAAATCATGGCTAAGACTTCAAAGATCTTGTATGGTATTACAGTTTTATGAAATTTTTATAATATTGTAAACAACAAGTTCTTAAATGACAACGACTCTGAATAGAAACAGATAGAAATACCATAATAAGGGGTTGAAATTATAAGCGAATAAATTTAGAAGCCATTGAGGCTGCCTTCTTCGTTCCTCTACTTAATTACGACCATTAGCTCGTCATTCACCTTTTCCTCTATTTTCCAGTCAGGTGGAGGAGTAGTTCAGTTGTGTAAAAACTCACTTATGAGTCTTTTTAGCAAGCTTGGGGAAGTTCAGACAATGAACCAAATGTGTATGGCAGAAGAAAATGTGAAAACCTATCTACTACCTTCAGCTTTCCCTTTGTGAGTCTTTGTGAGCCGTTTAATGTGGAAAGTTCAAGCTGTGAACTGGAACAAGTACCTCAATGTACCTTATGAAGTATTCTGTGTGTATAATATTTCCATTATTAGATAGACCTGTAAAATGTGCATGTTGTATTTAGATCTTTCTTGGGAAAAAAGCAGTTGTCATATATCAGAATGTGTATTTTTCTATCCGTTCAAAGGGCTTGGTAGTAGAGTCTGAAATAAGTTTCTTTCCACCAGAAAACGGAAATTTAATCTAATGAAGTCAATAAAAAATTGTACGACCCAAATGAGAAAGTGTGGAAAAAGTAGACAGACTACTAGAAGCTAATGGAAAACACTTCATGTACTGGATCAATCAGAAATATGAAGACTGTAAAAGAATCAGCAAGTCTGTCAGAAGACTAGGAAACAGAAAGCATAGCTGAGAATCATGAGATTGTGAAAAATCAAAATTATTTATTTGCATTATTCTAGTGCCATTAGAAACTGAGCCAAAAATGGAGGTGCCAGAGCACGTCAAAGGAAATCGTCAAGCATAGACTATACTGATCTATGAATTTTGAAGGAACGTACTAACAAGAGCAAGCTGTTAACAAAAGCGTGTAGGTTGCATCTAAATAAACAGTGGTGGAAGGAAGAAGGTAGCAGCTGCTGTATCTACTTTTTACAAAATGCTAGAAATGATCCTGGGATCATTTCGAAATAAGAAAACTTGTTGAGAAGAGGTTTCAAAAGATCTAAAACCTCCCATCAATGTGAAAAGAATTCTAAAAAACTAAATTATACCAGCATAGTTGCAGTAATAGTACGTTTTTTCCATCCTGCTTCTTTAGGATTTCCTCAGTTTGTTGATTGAATAACAGATACACTAGAACCTGTTGGAATAATTCCTTGGAATATTAAAAGATTAAAGTCTCTGACAGATTAATAGAAAAGAAGTTGTCATGAATTGTCAGGTAAATTATTGCTTTGGATTAGAAACTCGATAAGACACTAAAAGTAGGGTAAGAATAAGTAAACAATTTAGAACAGTGTTGCCTCAAGGTTCTACTCTGCTACACTAAAAAAAAAAGTCTTAAAAAAGAAGTTGCAAACTGATAGATGGTACATGAGAAAATAGATGAGTGAATGTCAGAGACGTTCAAGGGTGTTCAAAGATTTGATCTCAACTGAGAAACTTTAGATTCACCAGTGTATGATAACTGGTATATTCATTGTTTATACATGTACATCCTATAAAGTGTTGTGGCAATGCGTGTTTTAAATTCTACTGAATATTGTAAATACATGTTTCTACTTTTTTATGTTTTCTTTTTTATTGGAAAGTATGGCTTCAGAGGAATATGAACATAGTTTCATTTTTTGGGTGCAAAATTTCTTATTGTCATGTCAAAGCCCATGATTTAACTGAAATGGAGTATTTCTGTAATTTAAGAAAAACTTGGATTATTCTGAGATGGTGCTATTACAATTGATTTTTTTGGTACTTTTGGTGTGGGTATATATCTTCATTTTGTGGCTAAAGCAGTGGGCAACAAATCTTTACAAGCCTTTACAAAGCTTACCAACCATGAAACGGATTTCACGTACCATCTGCTGTGTGAAGGACACATTAAAGTAGTCCCCCATTTCTCCAAAGCATCAGCACATTCATGCAAATCCCTATTCTCCTACCTGTACTTTTGAAAGTGATGGAGTGTACTATCTACACAGTTCATTGAATCATATTTGAACTGTGCAGTCTTCTTCACAGGAAGACTAGATAGCTAGATAACAGCTAAAATGCAGCACACTCAGATGTATTCAACATTTTCATCTGCAGCAGAGGTAGTCAACTACTTAATATGGATAATTACTCTGAGAATTAATTTTATCCGAAGTCCCATTAAGGGTATAACAAAATTTTATAAAAGCAGTTAAAACTTCTGGAGAAGGATAAACTCATGACATTCAATGCCAAATTAATAGCAGTTCCTCAAAGAATTAATCCATTATTTGTCACAGTTGAAGTTACTTTACTGAAAGTCTATTTGAACAGTGAGACAAAAACCAAAGGAAAAAATGAAAATGCATTAATAATGAGTTCAGTGTTTTTTGTTCATATTACTGACTGGACCAAATCTTTTAGCCTACTTAAATCAGGTGTAAAGACTTTTCTTCCAAATCGATTACAATTACTTTTGTACACCAGAAGAAATGTTTCTTATGACACATCTAGTGGTACTTTAACATCTGTAGATCGTGACCTTGCTGTAGGCTTTTACTTGTCTTATACTAGCAAGATGATCTCAGCTTAAAAGAGCTAACACACTGGAAAATTTCTTGACAAACAATGTTTATTACTTTTAGTGTAGTGCTCAAAAAGCCCATAGTATTATTAATTGTCAATAGAAAAGTGGTTGTCAGCAAAATCCAAAAATATTAAATGGTTCCTCATAATCAGTGGAACACAGCAGCTACTTTGAGAGACTTTAGACCTTTAGAAACAGAATAGCAGGCAGTCTGCAATGTATCACTTCTAAAACCCTGCATATGGTCCAAGTAGCGTTTGAGTAGATTTTAGCACCGATTTACATGTATTGCTTATTTGATAATCATGTGAGTATTCTATACAGTTATAGCATTTAAAGCAAACCATCCCAAAAGTATTCCATTCCTTTATGTGGCCCTAAGGATCCAGACATTTCCACTTCCATATGACAGGAAATCCAATCCTGAGCTTTGTGTCACGGATTCTGTGCTATTAAAATACGTACTTGGAATGGGTCTTTGATTCAGGGAAGTTTTTTGCAGATATATCAGTTTGATTGCTTTACTCAGAACTTCTATTTTGGAGGAAAATAGCTCCTTGTTTAAAAGAAATAAGGAAGGTGCCTCCTGTGTAAAACTTTCTCTTTACTCACTTGTAGGGCTTTTATCTTTTTTGTTGAGTAGTGAAGTAAGTTTAAAAGAAATTAAATTCCGTATCTGGAATGCCTGGGTTTACTACAGATTGAATTGGGAAGTTTCACTGTTTGAAGAAGTTTTCTCTTTTGTTCACATCTTGCGGCTCAGAGCTATCTCCGTCATAAAATAAAAGAAAACAACTAGGTAACAGAATGAAGCAAAAGAGGCAGATTTTTTTAAGTGTTAGCTGTGGGGCTTTCTTGTCCTTCAACATTGATTTTTACTAAATGCCATAGGCATAATTCTATTCATTCTTGGGAAGTGATTCCCTAAACTGCAGTATAAAACTCGGCTTATCACCTTAAAGACAATCTTAGTCATTCTAGAAACCTCATAAGGTAGTCTCATAGGAAACATTCCTTTCATTTGCTTACTCTGCTAAAGTTTCTCATATCATGCTATCCAAAGACGGCTTGCTTAGTTTTATTCATTCTTGCCCCTGTTCTATTCATAAATAAGCCTTAAAGAGGCTTTGTGGTGCCTCAAAGCTAACGCTGTAAATTATAATTTAGAATAACAACACAGAATGGGGGGTAAAAAGTTTATAGTCTAGTCCAAATTTTAAAGCAGAACCTATCTGTCCCAAATCAATGTTTTGTTGTCTGTTAACTGTGGATCAAAAAGAAAAGTCATGTTTCATTCCAGGATAAAGTAATCCAGGATTTGTTTCAAGATTCATGAAATCAGCTGTGTCAGTTAAACTTTACATCAGGCTGTTACTTTTCAAATATATAGCATGGAATTTTAAAGAAAGAAGAATTGCATATATTACTGGAATGTTTAGGAATTGAATTCAGCATGATCACTGTTAACAGTATGAGTAGTCAGTAACAATGTCCTGTGCTTCTGTCATTTGTCCTGCTTGAATATGGTTTTAGTGTTAGTTTATAAAGATTTGAAGTCTAAAGCTAGGAAAACACCAGAAAAATTAGAGAGACAGCAGATTAATCTCTCCTTGCCTGTGTAAACATAATTCTGTATATTGAATTGAGGGGTTGCTAATCCCTTACAATCATGTTTCTTCCAATTAAGTTGCAGGGCTTGAAATACTTTCAATCACAGGAGGCTGAAGAAGCAAGTGCAATGTCAGGAAGGGGAGGAGGGTGGTAATCCTAAATGAAAGTAATTTTATTAAGAGAGAAAGCAAGCAGCATAAAGAAGTTCTGAAGTGGAGAAGTTCAGAAAATAAAAGATTCTGCAAAATGCTCTGACCCCCTAGGGAAGTGAAGAAATAAAATTGGGATTTTCAGCTTGATTAAAGTTTGATTTATGAGCTGCTTTTTGTTAACAGCAGTGGAACAGGAGGAGGAGAAAAAGGATTTAACTTGTAAGGGAGAAAATTCTTTTGGAAATTGCCTTCAAGTTCATGGAGTTTAAAAAAAGTGACAAATGGAACTGTTTTGTAAGTACTCCCCTTCTAGCCTCTACTTTGTTCTCCACTCCCCCCCAGTCCCTAGTCAGTAATAAATTATAAATAATAGTGAAGTAATCTAAAAACATAGCAGATGACTAATTTGACGTTTTATTATTGTTCAAGAGTAAATAGCTTAATATTGGGGCATATCTCCTGTATTTATATTGTGTGCAGGCTTACTTAGGTGCCACAAAATGCATCAAAAGATCTAGAAGGCAATCACAAGCTTAATTTCCATACGTGGAGGTCTTTTGCGCAGAGGTTATTATATGTAGGACATGAGGAGGTGGAAAAACATTTCAAGAAGTGCTGAACCTCTGTGCAGAAAGGTGCAGTCTTTCACAAATAGAATTAGGATAAGGAAAATATAAAATAATGAAGAGTCTCATGTTTTTCTCCTACTGGGAAGGAGCATGGCTAAAGTTAGCGTTGGCAGGGAGCGGTAGGTGGTACAGCTTTCTTCTTGCTCGATGTACGGAAAGATTTCTCCATCCTTTTTTCATCAAGCTCTTACCCCAGTTTCATGGCTGATGTGAGCTGTCATTCCACAGCAAATGGTAAAACAAGTCCTCATTTGATACTGCTGTCCCTTTCTCTGCAAAACATTAGGTAAGTGACTCCTGGACCCAGCAACTTAAGGCAGGATGCTGTTTCCACGGGTCTAGTTCTCCAAAATAGTCATGGTGACATCCTACCTTAGATCCAAAGAGCGATAATGTATTAAAAGTTACCGATTCTTTAGTGCACTGAAGGGTTAAAGAAAATGCTGTCATGCTTTGTAAGTAATAATGGGTTCACATTGGCTTACAAATTGAAAGTTACTATTGTAGAATACCTTTTGAAGGTAAATGTAGGAGTAAAATTGCTTTTCAGTTTGAATTGACTCAGACACTGAAAATTCTGAATTGTCATCATAAAAAAATCAGGCTGCTAGTGATTTAACAACCCTTTACATTCCATTTTTAGATAAAGCACCAAATCCCTGTAAAGTAGTAACACACAGGAATATTTTTTCACTGAAAAGACATTATAATTTGTTGTTCATCAAAAGTTTTAAATGCTGTGATCCATGATAAGATAGTTTTGACCACTTTGCAATTACTTGAAATCTTTTATTAATTTCAATTTAACTTGAATTCTAAATAGACTCCCAAAATTTCATGCTAATAAGAATGAAGTTCTCACTGTGCTAGCTGATACAGTAATTTCATTTATAAACACTCAGATTGTGCATTTGTCAGTAAAACATACTAAGTAATACACAGTAGCTCTTGAAACCATCTGTCACCCATCATCAGGGCTTCTTTATTTCTAAAAATTTACCTATTACTATAAGCCCAACTCTACCTAGTTTGCTAATACGTACTATATCTCAGTGAAAAATGGAAAAAGTATAAATAACTGATTTTAAAATTATTTTTCTTCCCTTAAAAACATAAACTAGTATATACTGCATATATTTGTATAAAATTCTTGGATTTAATCTTATGTTGGCTGTATATCAGCAGATATTAACATCTGCCTAAATATAAGGATACGGACATGCATGGCATTATGCATCTGTTCAACCAGCAAACTCTCTACTTCACTGTTTCAGCAGAAGTCAGTATGAGATATAAGAGTTTCCCAGCTATTAGCCAAATCAAGATTTTCAACCTGGAAGTCAGTAGGCTGAAGTTTGTCTCTAATATCTGATGATGATAGGCAATAATATATCAATGCTGTCAGTATATCACAATTTTAAACATCCTCTGTTTGATGTTCTTATGTATGTGATACTTTCAGAACACTCAACCATATGTATGTGATACCAAACCATACCGGAGGCGGTAGGCACAGGTATAACAGCAGTATCTTCGTGCCTTCTTTACACCAGAGTGCAGAATCTGGTCTAACTCCCAACTCACCTGGCAGTGGAAATGGAAGAGATCTGGGGGTGGCCAGGTACCCTTTCCTTTCCCCAGCTTCGGGCACCTTCCTCTTCCCATTGGTGGGGCACAGAGCAGAGGAACTCCATGGACAAGGTGGATGGGAGGCTGACACAGGAATGGGTATGGGGGGAGGATACTTGCGGTACTACAGCCCACTGAAATGAGAGCAGAAGAGGTGGCTCCCCTCACCCAAAGTTGCCTCTACTGGCAACTTTGCTACGGCTACATCCTTGAAGAGGTTATAGCTCTGTAATGAGAAAGCAAGTTAGTGGAAAGAGGGAGAGAGAAGAGATCTGAAACATCCCAGTGTTTCACAGATATGTTATGTAGCAAATATAGTGGCATGAAATTAATATTAAATGTCTGTTAAAGACATAGTATATTGGCTGAAAAATCTCAGCAAGTACTCCCATCACAAGTATAAAACCTAACTCCACCTCTGGGGTTTTTGCTTCATAAGTGTGTAGGCATAGTGATAAAATCGGACACTATAAAACAAATAAGGATTGCTTACCAAATGTATTTACTCTAATAAAGGCAGAGTACCTTCTCTTCCATCAGTGCACACACATAGTATTCAGTTGGATGCAGTGAAAGTTACTGCTGGTGTATGTAAATTTACAAATATCGATCTGTAAAGTCAGTGTCTGAGATTAGAAAGTACAATTTAGTGTCTTCTCTGTGTTGAAGGGTTGTCTCTATTACAGTATATGCAGTAGATGACTTCTGCATGTAGAGATTTGTCCATACAATCATTGTACCTTTAAGACTATCTTCCTGTCACTTGGGTGTTTCTAGGCTGTCTCTTTACCACTTAAAGAAGCTGGACTGTCACCACATTTCTGGCTGCCACTGTCGAGCTCTTGGAAGAGAAGTGGGCTTAAGTACTGCTGATGAGTGTTATCTGTAATTTACCACAAAAAGCAGAAATTTTCAGGGTAAAAATTCTGCCCTCGCATATCTTTTCTGGGTGCTATTTTATTTTTAATGTACTCTTACAAGGTAGCTTTGAACTTGATTCACATAAAAGAGCCTCCAGCCGTACATCTTACAAAAAAGCATGTAGACCTCATTTAATCATTCTTTTTATTCCTCTGACTTGAGTGTGATCTCTGTTCCAGTCTCACTGATGGAGCTGGCACTTTAAGTTCATCCAAACTTATTCTTGATCTAATTCAGTAGAACACACAGCAGAACAGATTTCCAAAGTGGAATAATAACCACTTAAATATTGTTTAAGCCCACCACATACAGAGGCAAGAATTTCAGTTTCTTCAAAGTTATTTTACATCTTCAACAAACATGATTATTCTTCCTCCTGCTTATTAAGGTACCATCTAAGTCGCAGCATGTCCACTATAGGCCAGATGTAATTTTATGTGATCATTGTTACACCTTTTCTGTTGGAATTATTTTTTTTTAAAGCGCTTGCCACCATGTTGAAGAATTGTTTTTGTTTTCCTCAAGCGGAAACTGGGATGGTTCTGCTTGGAATATAAGCTACTGAAATGGGAACTTCACTTATTCATTCTCATTAACAATGAAATTTAGCATTGTGGATCATGTAACTGTGGTTCCCAGGCCCCAAAATTCTTCAGTGGTGTGAATTCCTGCAGCTATTTCCATCAGATTGGAGTGGATGCATCAGCAGAAATACATTTATTGTTCAGTTTCTCAGACATACTCTGATTACTCAGCCTACAGAAGAATAATGCTTTGAAATTTATTACTGTCTTGCAACTTTGGGTCAGGTGGGAATTGTTACCTTTTCCCATCTACTGCTTTTCTTGTTAGCCGATCTTTTCTTGTTAGCCAGTAGCAAATAGACCTCCATTGCATGGATTCATCTGTGTGAAATAACTTCTCAGGAAACTATTTTGTTCAGCAGTGTCCCTTTCCATTCTTCAGTAAGCAGCTTCCTAGACAGCAAACGTAAAATAAAAACATTATTAAGGCAAAGTGTATCCCGAATAAATAAAAAATTATTCTTGTCCTCTATGTGGTATTTCTTGTGTGCTTTTTGCTAGGAAGAGCAACTTTTATTATTTTGTTAAATCACTCAAAAAAAAATCATGAAAGGGCTCCCCACCAAACTTTAGCCATGCAATAATACCTAGTTCAGTTATCTTGTAGTATTGCTTCCCAGACTTTCAAAATGGTAAGTATATCTTCATGTAAGATATCTTCATCTTATAAGGATATACTGCTCAAGCTGGCCATCAAAGCAAACTCTAATACAAACCTGGAATACTCTGGCCATCAGCCTTTGAGTTGGTACATGCAGAAGAGAATCGCAAATGGTCACAGAGTTCATAAATTAGCAGCAGCGCTGCTGTCACAATTGTGCCATGACTATGACATGTCATTTCCTCACTGTGATTAACTGTGCTTTACCAGAAACCCATTTTTCAGTAGAACAAAATGGGAGAATTAAGTTTCCTTTATATTTCACTTACTTCATTGTGACCGTAGACTTCAGACCGTCTGATCCAAATTGGTTAAATGTTAAAGCAATTTGGCCTCTTTTCAGCTCCAATTTCTACTTTCAAAACCTGAAGACCGTGAACTCTGTCTTACTAAAGGGTAAACTCAATTTTATTTTCTGTTATGTGAGCTAATTTGTGAGGGGTTCTCATAATGTCATGTCTTCAAGGAGATTGCAATGAGTGTCTTAAAGTTCAGGCCAAACATGTGAATTTGCTGTTCGTGTTTTAGTATTAATTAGAACTAACTTAGATCTTTTCAAAATGTCCGAACTCTACAATTCAGAAGGCGGAAGGTCTCATCTGCAGGTGATCTGAGACCTTAGACAAATTCCACCAGAAGTGTATTTAGAGTAGAAATTGGGATTCCTCTGTTGAATCTCTAGCTGTTCCATTGATTCATTATTTTTCACTTAGCCTTCAATTCTTTCTTCATTAGTTGTTGTCATATTGCTTACATTTTTATAGGGGCATGGCACCTAATTATTACATTTGGCAGACTCTGACACAGCAGAACATATTTTAATATATAATAAGGTATTATGATTTGAATGAAAACAGCTCATATTTTCACCAGTGTTTTCATTGTGTAGTGTTGCATCTAGTCTTAGCAGCGAGTCCTCAAAGATAACCAGACCAATCAAATACAACGCAAGTAACCTTAAACCAGATCCTAAGATACGGTTCTTTTTAATGATAATAAGACAATAATTTATATACAAAGAAGCAGTGCAGTACAGGCTATCAGAATGATTATTCTGCTTAACCCAGCTCTGAAGAACAGGGAATGTGTACAGCTCACTAAGGTTTGTTGCAGTATTACTTAAGCAATTTAGATGTGGTTTCACTTGTGCTATTAATTATGATCAACTTTGATTCTCCACATTTAAGTTGTGTGTTCCTGTACTGGGTTAATTCCCACAAAGTGTTTCTCATTTGTTTTGTTGGTTTTTTGGTTTTGTTTTTTTTTTTAATTTGCTAATGTATCCATTCTCTGGACATCCATCAAATTCTATTTTCTCAGATAACATGTTCATCTTGTGGACCATATATTTTCTCCTAACTTGGTTATCTGTGAACCATCTATCAGGATATGTTTTTCCTCAGTAACAGATTAACAGTATTTTGAACCATGTCTTACTCATTTTTTGCCAAGCATAGTTCAAGATTGCCTTAATATATTCTTGGTCATCCAAACAGTGTTACTCTAGGGTTCCTGAATTTCTCAGTGTCCCTGAAAATTCAAGTTACATGATAGCAAAAGAATATATATGTATGTGTGTGAGAGAGAGAGAGAGTGTATGAGTGTGTGTGAGAGAGAGACTTTTTGAAAAAACTTGTTACTAACATCTTAACATCTCATGTTAATGGTAGTTCTCAAAGATGTTTTCTTAAAATAATTTGATTCTCTTCAGGCTACAACAGTACATGCAGGTTTGATTTTTTTTTTTTTTTTTTTTTTTTTTTTTTTTTTTTTTTTTTTTTTTTTTTTTTTTTTTTTTAAATTAAGGTTCCCAGAAACCTAGAGCAAGTAAAATACTGCAAAGACATATTCTGTTTTGGCCAAATGGAAGGACTGAAGAGAGTTTTCAAGATAATGAACACAGATGGGTTTGCCATTATCCCTCACACAAGGAAAAAAAAAGACAGCCATTTTATGCTTTTGTATGGCTAGTTCATGCTAGATACATCTGAGCCAGCATTTGCAATACCAATTTCAATTTAGTCCATGGCTGCGAGTGCTACACTAACAAGAGAACACAGCTGTGATTCCCTGTAGTGCAGTGATAATCACGATTCACTGCAGTTGCTGGTTAATGCAGTAACCGTCCCTCTGACGTGCCAGGTGAATCCCCTGTAACTCTTTATGATGGATGCTATCTGGTTTGTTTGCTCACAGTTCACTGTACTGGTACTTTATGCTATTTTTTGGTGTGACTGGGCAGCAAACAGGAAGGCTGCCTGTTTTATCATGGCTGCTGTACCCTACGCAGGTGAACACCCTGGGTGGAGGAGGAGTGTGCCAGGGCATGGCAGAGGTATTGGCAACAGCTCAGATCCAGACAGGTTCATCTCAAGCCTCTAATCACTTGGGATCCACCATGTACTTATATATTACTGTTGATATATTTTGATGAATGGCAGTTGTCATGCCCACGATAGCAAAAACATTAATTAGATTCTTGATTGTTTTCATTACTCTGGCCCTGCAATAAAATACTATTACCTTAGTTACTGCTTCTTTAATTGCCACTGGCTTACAGGTGAATGCACAGTAGATTTACTGCTGAAGTATCATATATAAACATTTGCAAGCAGCCACTGGTATTTATATGAGCTGAGCTGAACAAGTAAACCTGTAACACATGCAAAAAAAACCAAATTTCCAGCAGGAAAAGACGAGTTTAAGGGACTCTTCTGTTTTCTGAAAGCACTAATCACAGTGGTGTTTAAATACAATGAGGTTCTGTGCTTTCAGATATTTCAGATTCAATTTTACCAGCCCTTTGAAACTTAATTCTGTGCTTTTCCATCTACTTCTGTATGTAATCTATATATTTCTACCATGAAGTTATTCTTCTTTTTTTTTCATTCATTTCTAGCTAAATATTGTATGACAGTAGCTTGCACTGAAAACAAAAAACTGCAAAACTGAGGAGAAAGAGAAGAGAAAACTAGTCCTACTCTATCTATTCAAATTTGGAGAATAAAGAACTAGCCTTAATCAAATGGGTATCCTTTGGCGAGCATAATAGCATAGCCCTGGCTATGAGTTCTCTTCTGAGCTCTGTAAATGAAAGTCAGGAGTTCAGTGGAGTATTGTAAACTGCGTCATCTGGGAATTTAGAAAGGGAATATACGGCCAAGGGATTCTTCTTCAGGTCTTCAGCTGTCCAGGAATTGTTGAGTCCTATGGGATATAGATCTAAGCGTGTAAATGCTTAGAAACTCTTAAGTTTTGTTAAAGTGAACTAAAATGTTGTTCAAGGGTAAGCCGAACTATTTTTTTCCTGATATTTCTGGAAGAATGGAATATAATAACAAAATAAGCTCTGTAATAGTGACCATTAGGAAAGCACAGATCAAATGGTTAAGCTGTTTTTCCACTGTTTACAAATCTCTGGCCTTGTTTTTGATTATCTGAATAATACCTCTGCAATCCTGTAACCCAGAAACAAATCCCTGCCCATGGTAAGAAAGTTGAGGAAATCTTATTCTCTGAACATTTTTTAATTAGTTTGGATGGAGGAAAAAAGGCAATTCAGGCAAAACAAGAATAGTTCTGAATATAACTTGTGGCTATATACTTTCTCTCATCTGACTTAAACCAGAAGTACATGTTTTCAGAAATGAGCTTATATTAATTACAAAATCTTCTAAAGAATTTTATATACTTTTCTTGTGACTAAGTGTTTCAAAACGATGTGACATGAGTCTGAAAAGTTAGTATGGAGAGATGTTTCAGCACCTTAAACCCTGGTTTATCCCAACTAACTCAGGCATATAGTTGTGGACTACCAGGGATTAGAGTAGTTCTACTCTCCTCTGCACCTTGGCCTTCTGTTCGTCCTCCCATTCTTGTGTTTACTCTGATTGCCAGGTTGATTGGTTTGTTTTCAAGCAATTTTTTTTTTTTTTAAGTATCTAGTCTACTTAAATCTACCTCTATTTTAATACTACTTTTATCATTCACAGTCCAATTTATTTTGTATTAAGTAACATGAAAGCCTCACTTGTACCCATAAATAACATAAATTAAAACAGAATCCAAGTTTTAAGTCTGCTTCCTGACAGTTATTTAGTAACATTGAAGGTAATGTAATTAATTACTCAGTTTCTTAAGAGAGTTGTAATGCTGGATATCTTGATACAGCTCAAATGGAAAAGCAATATTTGATTTTCTGTTGTTATTGCTGAATTTCTGTATAAAAAAAGCCATACTACAATTACTTATACTATTAAGCCATGGCTAAGGGGTGATTGCAGATCTGTGGATTTACAGATGGCAATCCCTTCATCACTCAGTTGTGTGTTTTATGAGCATAGGATTTGTACGTTGTGATAGTTGCCATGGTATCCACATGTGTACCAGGAAGATTGTAAGAGAAGGGTGATTTACGTTAACAACAAACTGAATTAAAAAAAAAAAGAAGTGTTCAGAGGTGACTGGTAAAGTTTTAGTTGTGTTCCTCAAAAATAGAAACCTCTTTCTTTTGGTGTAAGGCTAAAATTCTCATTCCCCCCCAGGATAATGGTAACGTGGAGATATGCTAATAATTTGAGCATGGGTCCTGGGGTGGTACTGTTTAATACAGCCTGCTCTTTTTTCTGTTACCTGGCTCCAGAATGCTCTCCCCTGGTCTTCGAATCTATTGCAAATGCCACAGTCACTCAAGGTAAAATGTAACTGCGTGAAGGGGAGATGCAGGTTTGCTACTACCTATTCTAAGAAACACAGCAAAATACTTGTTTTATTGGAGTGGCCACTGGCCCAGTAGTTACAGATGACACCTTTTTATTTCCATCTCTTCCCTCCGGCTGAACTGGCAGTAATTTGGTAAGAAATCAGCGTGCTCAGTTCCTTGAGGTAAGGATGGGGAGAGCTGGCACTACATCTTCAGCGGTAACCCTTTCCTCCGGCTGAAGGAGATGCAGCAGTAGGAGCTCTGAGCTCCGGGCCGTTCTCTGCTGGATGAAGCATGGCTGGGCCAGCCAGGCACGTGGCAACAGGGGGAGATCAAATCCGGGTGCATGGGACTGCTCAAGGAAGTGACAGAGCCAGAGGGAAGGGAGAGCTACGTTCCTGTATTACACATGAGCTTTTCCTCTTTAAGTTTGAATTCCATCTTCCTTCCAATTAAGAGAGGTGACCACTTAATTCCACCTAATTAGAGCATTTTTTAGATCTATTCTCCATTAGGGGCACTGTACGTGCAAGATCAGCATCTTACCTTTGCAATGAACTCTAATGGATTAATCATTTATATTGCATAGTCTAATTACTTCAGTTCAACACTTATTTACTTTTGACTTCTAATTGACTTTATGAATGCCATTATTTGTACTGTAAGACTCCTTAAGGAGAAACTGATAATATTGTACATTTTTCAGTAAAAGTAACAAAATACCTACAGGAAACATTGTTCAGATAGATTATTATGCAGATAAATTTGTCTTCTAAGAGATTATAATTTGGAGAACGTAAACATTTTTACATGTAGTCCAAAAGCTTTTGTACTCAAAATTTCATAATTTCTCTGAATTACTGATTCTCAGTTCTATTTAGTAGTTTCCCCCTTTTGTTTTCATGCTACTTGATCAGGATCTCAGCTTTCTGAGAATCTGGAAAGACTTTCTTTTTGAAAAGAAGTTTCTACCTGTGTGGATTGAGATAAAAAGCTTCAAAACATGAATCCTGAAGCTGCAAAAATCATAAAGGTACAGGTGAATGCAGCTCTATAAAACGTTCTCTAAATGTGACATTTTGCTTGATCTTTGAATTTGATTTTCTGAAAGTCATCTGCTTGCTTAGGTTTAAAAGACATGACAATTCTTGTGTGTCATTGGATGTCTTTGGTGCCAAAGCATAGCAAATGTAGCGTAAAAATGCACTTTCCACAAAAAAGAAAGAGGGGCAGATGTCAGCCTGTCCTGCTAACCCTACATATTCTTCTCTAAGGACCTTGAGACATAGGTTGCTAGTTCTCTGTCTAGTATAACCCTGACCAGATGAGAAATGAGGGAATACCTAAAGTTTTTCTTCTTTCACTTCCTCATGCCTTGTTGCTCATCAGGGGAGCCAAGGTTTGTCCTGTACCTGGCTTTTAAACTGATTGCACAAAAAGGTTTGAGTAAGTTCTGTATGGTATCCCCGTATCTGCCATCTAGGCGAGGAAACCTGACGCTTCGTAATACCGCTTACAATAATAATAATTTCCATAGTTGACTGTACAAGTAACATAAAATAGTGTTTTAACTATTCCCCTATATGTTTTTCAGTGGAATGGTGAAACATTAAGCCTCTGGCCATAGCTATATACTATGAAAAACAGTTTATAGTCTCTGGATACATGGCATTCTAGTGATGCAAAGTTTATTATTTTGTCTCTAAAAAATACTTTATTAATCTATCAATAATGAACGAATTATGTATATCCTTTCTTTAACTTGCTATCATTAGTTGTAAAGTGGAAAGGTTTTTTCTTTTATTCAGTTTCTTTCCTGCCTAGAACCATTTCCTCCTTCACTTTAACATTTAGCCTATTTATGCAGTGACCATCTCCTACCTTGAAGAGCAAGAGTCTTCCACTTAAAGTATAAGAAATATTTATTGGCACACAGCTTTGTTTCATACAGAGAATGTTTCCTTGAGAGAGTAATTGTTACTTTTTTTCCCTGCTTACCAAAGGAGCTTATCAAGTCCTTTTACAGAATCCTTAATGTTGTTGGTTTTCTTCCCTGAATGTGAATAAATGCTACAGACAGTCTGGAGGAGAACTGATTCCTAAGTTACCTCTCTTTCTTGAAATAAAAAAAAAAAAGTCTTTCACAAATAGTGAGTTATAACTCTGCTTTCAGAAAAAAATATTCTATATTGTTAAGTCCTGTAAACAAGATGATCACCATGCCTGCAAACTATATTGGTTCAAAGGCAGGCAAGTCTCCTTGGCTCTTTAAAGAACAAGCCAACTTAGAACATCTAATAATGCAGTAGAGTTATAGGTCAAATTTGTTGGGCTGTAGAATGAGAAAATACTTTAAAGGATGATGTGCTGATGTTCTGTCAATATTAGGACTAAAGTGGGAATCAGGTAGAGAAAATCTAGTGGGCATTTGTCTAATTAGAAGTGACCTTTATTAAAGCAGAGCTGTCTGAATTAAATTAGTTATTGCTCATCTGGTACTAGCTTTCTTTATATCTGAGAATTTGGTAAATCTCATCTAGGATGCTAATTCTATCCTTCCATCTTTTCCTCTGAGACACTTCTCATTTAATAATGACTTTCTCCATTGTTTTTAAATTTAGGACAGAGCCCTCTCTTTTCAGGTTGTCTTTTAATTTCTGCACTGAAATATGTAAATACTACTTTCAGAGAGAAAGCAGTAGGAGAGGTGGGTACTTGAAGTAGAATCAGATCTGTTGCCTTCAAAGAGAAGAATAAAGTACTCTGCTTGAGTAGCAAGGTAGCATCTGAAAATTGAACTTCCCTCTATTTCAAAAGATTTTTAAAAGTAAACTCTATCATTTAGCATCCTCCTATTCTAAACCTAAACCTCTCATTTGGGGAGTTCTACACTGCTACTGGTTTAGATTTCTTCAAGTGGGCACAGGTGCTACCTACAGCCTGAAAGAGAAGCAAAGTCACGGTCAGAGAAAGAGAATGAAAATGTAGCCCATGCTCAGGTTCCCAAAAGGCTTGTTTTCACCATGGCTAGCCATTTGGCTAGCTGTTAACCATGTTAATCAGCATGTGCTTGCTGATTTCAGTGACATCTGGTGTGGCATTCTGGTTGTTTTGGATCACATGGGAGATGTGTAGTTCTCCATAGGATCTGCACAGGCAGCTGTTTAGAGCTCAGAGAATACCAACTTCAAATGCATCAGAGCTTTTCGGTAATGTCACATAGTACGCTGTAGCCGTACCCTGGAAGCCATTCTGTTGCAGTTAGCGTTTCACGTGCAAAGCACGTCCCTTCAATCTGTTGTTCTTCTCACTCTTTGGGTTAATAATTTCTCCTTGTTTTAATCAAGGTGGTTCTATCTGAGTTTTCCGTGAGTTTACCCCCCAGCCAGCTTTCCCCAGGTTCTGTACTGAGCACGACGTCCCATGGTATGGAATGTTTCTTTGGCCAGTTTGGCTGTGCCCCCTCCTGGCTTCTTGTGCACCTCCAGCCCTCCCAGTCGGTAGAGCAGGGGAAACTAAAAAGTCCTTGGCTAGTGTAAGCATTACCTAGCAACAACTAAAACATCGGTGCGTTATCAACTTTGTTCTCATCCTAAATCCAAAACACAGCACTGTACCAGCTGCTAGGAAGGAAATGAACTCTATCCCTGCCAAAACCAGGACAGCCGACCACCCAAAGTTTTAACAGTTTTAGGCTGAGCTTTGAAGAAACTTGAGGACATGCAAAGTTACTGTTGTTACCGTGAGCTCAAACTGCCAAGATACCTTGATAAACTGGTAAGGAAATGAATATACAAGGGTAGAAAGGATTGCAGATAGAGATAGAAGGATTAGGCGGTGAACTAGCAGGAAGACTTGCTGTAAAAATGTTGCTTCAGGCTTTTGTTTATTATTTGGAGAAATTCTATTTAAATGCAGATTAGATTTTCTACCTAGAAGTACAACTTATTCTTTGTTTAGGAACTCTACAAAGAAGAATGAATACAGAGTGGTTTTCTTTTCATTTCTTCACAAACTTTGACAATCATGTTGCTTATCCTGTTACCTGGATTAGATATGCAAGCTGTGTACATAGGAGTTTTAACAATTTCTTTAGAGACCCTAGTTTTATTAATCAGTGTAAGATTACCAAATTGCCTTGGGATGAAAAACTGCGTCTGAGAAGTTGTAATTGGCTACTGACTAAATAGAAAGGCCCAGCGCTGCATAGGGTGTTTGGGGAGGGAGGGAGGCAGGGCAAAGGCAGGGGAAAGAAAGGGAAATAGTAAGAAGAAACAAGCAATAAATTAGACAAATATTGAATCTTTTGTGAACGGAAATCTTTTCATTCTGTATACAACAATTTTTTGTATTGCTGTACGTTCTGTAATCAATCACCTCTTAAAATGCCATTTCATTTTCCTTAGAAACAAAAAAGAAATTAAAACAATTCTTTATCAATCCTGCTGGATTTATGGAAAGTAGTCTGAAAAGACTTCACTTTTAATAGACTCCCGAATACTCAAAAATTTTTCTCTTGCATGTTTCAGGCTTACTTACCATAACAGTATCAGTAAAATGTAGCTAAGGGAAACATCTCAGTCACTTCCCATGGGTTTATTTTTATTCCTTTATCCATTCTTGCATCTTGTCACCAGCATCTCCAATGATGCTTACTGATCTTCTCAAAATTATGATAACATGATGTAAATACCTAAAACAACTTTTAGTTAATCATCTCAGCTGTCTGTACTAAAAAAAACCATACCAAATTCAAAACACTGATTTCAAGGGATTTTTTTCATTTCACCTTTTTCTTCTTTCCCAACATAATTTGTGAGTTATTCACCATGTTTTATGACAGAAGTTCCACACAATGATTGGCATGAACTGTCACTGGGATTCATGTACAGAAGCACTTGAATTCAAATATGTTTCAGGATCTGAGATTTTGACCCAATTTTAGAAAAGTATAGGAGTAGTTTGAATTCTTTGGATATAAAGATGACTTTTGTTGGTTTTTGTCTAATATATGAGAAGGAGGCCACATTTGGCTGACTGGAAATCAAGTATGTTCTCTAAGAAGATTGACTTCACTAGCCATTTAGCATGAGCAGTGATTTTGTATTGATCATTTAGCATGGAAATAACATGCTAATGTAATAGACTTAATGTGGTGTCATGGTAATGGCGTACCATTTAGCAAGGTAATATATTTTAGCATTATCAGATTCATAAAAGCTTGTCTCTTGAGAATATAATGATTTCTCAGTGTATTGCCTAGCTTTGTTATGAAGTGGAAGAAATACAAAGATCAAGCCTTTGCTTAAAGGAGGTTGATGAAACTTTTTGCCTCATACTAGATACATTTTAGGTGCCCTGTGGTTTTTTGTTCCTTTCTTTATTTCTTTTTGATGGACAAGCTAAAGCTGTAACTAATATAAAGGAAGATGATTCTCCAGGAGATGAAGAACCCTAGGCCAATGATTTTCAGAAAGTAACATGTTCTTAAGAGCTCACACAATCCCATTCAAGGTTTCAGGGCCATGTTAAAATCTGAATTTAAGCAATACTTTTCTGTGCCTCCTCTTCAGCAAGCCAGATGTTTCCCTTCATCCATTTTTGGTAATATGATGAGCTGTGCATAAAATAAGTCAGAAAAAAATGGATCTGTAATGAACAGTGCATGACTGGAGAGTGACATAAAATGGTATGTATTTCAGAGAAGAAAGTAATGAATCACATGTTTAGCAGTTTATAACATGTCAAATTCTAATATCATACAGGGTCAATGGACAGACTGAAAGGCAGTTATTAGAACAGCTTATTTTTCCTTTAATGTATCATTTCACAGTTGCTTGTACTCTTAGGCTACATCAGACATTTATATACTGTTTCAAGAGTTTCTTGTAACATTCTATTATTTTAATGGAATACAGCAACTATTAGCTTTAATTTGAATATATACTTGAAACTATGTGCTCCGGGCAATTTTTTTTTTTTTTTTTTTTAATACTTATTTTCTTCTTTTGGTATTATGGTGCATTACCATTTCAGGCTAGTTGGCAGGACCAGCAAAAGTTATGAGCCCTAACTTTAGCTGTGTTTAAGCTGTGAAGATTTTGTAACAGGTTTTTTTTGCTGGAGGAAGAGAAACTTATCTTTAGGATGCTAACTGTGAGCCTGTGGAATTTCTGAAGCCCAACTGTATCTAAAAATCTGTGGACAAATGGCCTTTCTAGCGGGTGCTTAAGGCTCAAATTAGAAAATACAGTTTTCTTAACACACCTCTGGGGTGGCCAGCAAATTGTTGCTTGTGAAGATGAAACCTTGGATTGAAAAGTCTGGCATTAAAACCCGATAGACCAGAACTCTTTTAGAGTACGTCTTGCTTTTCCCACTTTGCTTTTTTCTTTCATGAAAGGATAGTCATATCTGCTATTTTTCTTTGTTTCTTTGGATTACAAGAATATGACTGTTCAGTTCAGAACTTTGATTCTTCAAGTTGACATAAGTACAGGGACCAAATGTGAAGCTCTTTTGTTATGTGATAAGAGTTAGATACACCTTCCTCTCCCTCCCCCTTTGTAGCTGTCCTCAAGCCCATTTACACACTCTGTTACGTAATTATATTTATATAATCTATATTAACATGAAATGGCAAGCTCTAACCCATTTTTATATGCTGCTTAGTTCCTCTGTATTGCAACATAGTCTTCCTAGCAAAAAGGGGTGCAAGCTTATCCAAGGAAATTCGAGTGTTGCATTGCAGTAACATGGATGTAGCTTAAATGCTTCTACACAGTCACAGAAAAGTTGCACAGTTGCTACCCTGAGCTCCTCGTTGCTGTAGCCATAATGGTAGTTATGCCTGAGCTGACTTGGGTATAACTAATTGAGCTGAGCATATTGTGCTGACTGCAGAATAGACCTCTGTGTTACTGTATGTAGCTGTACATAGCCCTTCTGATTTAATTCTTAACTTTCTGCCATCTGTATGATAACAATTTGTAAGATTTACTTTTCCACAGATGATGATTGTATTGGAACTAGAAAGGGAGAACAGACTTCCTGCTATCAGAAGTATTTTATACTTTCTTCTGCATATGTCTCCTTCCCTTCTCCTCATTATCTGTCTTTGTATTTGGCGTGTTCCTTAAGGAAATAAATATTTAGCTTCACTGCATAGAAACTGTAGCCTGTCTATAGTGGTTAGGAAGGAAAGGTTACAACCCATGTCAGAAACATACAGGAAAAAAAAAATCTTCAAAACAAGATACTCATCAGTTAGAGATAACAACACAGTAGTTCTGAGAAATATTGATGTATGTGTCTATTTTTAATTACATATGGCCAAATCAACTTTTAATTTACATACAAAAACATAAAGATTTTATAATGGGATTAGTTGTAGCTATAGTCCAATCTATTTTACAAAAGAATTAAAGTTTAATTCCAAGAAGCACTTTGAGGAATTTCTAGAAATTGGTTTACCATGTAAAATTTTATGAGATCATTACATTTTATTAAATTAGAGTTAATGATAAATTTTAAGGTACGTCTTTTTGAAAGATTTGATGCCATATCAAATCATCAAAGCACATATAATCCTGGCATTTTCGGTGGTTTATTAGAATAATGAGCTCTTCATCACAGGAAGACTATTTAAAGCGTATATATGGCTTTCTGGTGTTGTATTAAATTTCTTTACTGAAAGAGTGGTTAAACATTGGAACAGGCTGCCCAGGGAAGTGGTTGAGTCACTGTCCCTGGAAGTATTTAAAAGACGTGTAGATGCAGCGCTTAGGGACATGGTTTAGTGGGCATGGTGGTGTTGGGTTGACGGTTGGACTCGATGATCTTAGAGGTCTCTTCCAACCTTAATGATTCTATGATTCTATGTATTTGGTTAGATTTACTAATGACAATCAAAGATTAATCGTTAATATGTCTAGGCTTTGTTGTACATTTCAAAATGTACAACACAGCTCTTTGGTGGAGAGAAAAAACTGAATTTTTGCTAATATGTTGTGCCCTTCAGGTTTCTTTGGGTGCCAAGGGCATCATTCACTACTCCAACAGACATGCTTTGAAAGCTTAGGATACTATAAAATGCTCAAGTGTGCGAAAATCTGGTTTAAGCTATCTCAAGTTGGGAACCCAAAAATACTGGTGACTGCATAATTTTGCCTGATCCTTTTATGCCTCAGTTTCCCAGATGCAAATGGCCTCAATAAACCAAATAATGCAAGTGGGATGTTATTCATGTTCATGAAGCTTTTGATTGTGCTGTGAAAACAACAAAAAAGTACACAAGGAAATGAATAAATCTGCATTCGACACAAGGCTTTGAAAGTATTAATTAAAAAGGTGTATGGCCACATGCTGATTACAGTAGATAAAGAGAAATATTGAATAACTACTTACTCTCTGAATTGGGCCCAAGGGTCCTATGAGGAAAAATAGTATATGATAATTTAATTAAAGTTTGCATCAAAACACATGTACACAAGGGAGCTGAATTAATATTGCAGAATTTGCACTTCCTAAGTTTTCAGTGCTTCACTGGGAAATGTTAACTCTTTTTTAATATAGTGGTTCTTCATTGTGACATAATGTACCGTTCAGACACTTGGCATATTCACCTCACTGAATTTCTTAGATTCAAGGCATTAATATAATAAAGTAAGTATAGATCTTGAATCAGAAATGCCAAATGATGATAGCAGTGCAGTTGGAAGCACAATTCTATTGGGTTCTGGAATATGATAGAAGGAAGCGGGGAGAGGGAGCTAGGATTTATGTACTGATTGAGTCAGCCAGATAAGCCTACATATTTACACATATTTAAGCACTGATATTTATGATTATTTATGATTATACTCGTATTTAAGATCCTCTGTAAAATATCTAGGCAGAGCCTGGTGAGTTTTGTATTTCTTGGGCAGTACTCAACGTTGTTTTTTTTCCCCCCCACTTCCCTGGGGAAATTTAGTTACTTGAGTCTTCAAGCTGCATAATTACTCAGTGTAACAAGACAAGGAACGGGGAAATGGCTCTGGTATGTACAGAATTAGAATACGAGTATATGAAGTGATGGATAAATGGAGTAACAGTCCCTTGGGGAAGTGGCCATGTCCAGTATACAGCAGCTTGTAGTATAGGGGAGGGGAAATTCTCCCTGTGCTGCAGTGGGGGATAAAACAGTAACAGGGTGAAACAATAACAGCTAGAATATTGACTATAATGTGCTGATTAATCATGTGTTTCCAGGCTTTAAAATAAATTTCCACAACCCATATTACAATTACAGTGGTACCACATTCGTGACAATATCACAATGCTTTCCAATGCTACTGTATAATGGCAAAAAATTTTGATTTTTTTCCATTGTAATAGTAACTAAAACATGTTATAAATGCTGTTACATCCAGCTGTTCCTGGAATTCAGATAATTTGTAGATAAGTAGAAAGTGTGGTATAATACTTAGAGTAGTAGATTACTCAAAATCTATTAATTACTGTTATAGAAGGGATAATTACAACAAATTGTAAATGAAAGAAATTAGCGTTACATTATGCAGCATTACTATGAAGCCCTTTGCTGCATGGATCTGTTGATTAACAGTTTGTGACCCTCTGAGTATCAGTACCATTTCTGTACAGCTTTGAATGTCACTGGCACTCCTTGTACTCATGTGATGGTGTCCCTCCATAACTCTAGGCTCTGTGGTATGCAAATGATGGTGAGCAGAGACTTAATGATTACTTCTGCCTCAAGGCAGCACAGAGAGTGAGAAAAAGGACCTGTGAGTGTGAAAATAAAAAAGGCAGTGTCAGGAACCTACATATTTTGGGAGTTAGACTCTGGGGTTTTTTTGTTTGTTTGTTTTCGCCTTGAGACTTCAATGTCCTTTTCTGCAAAAGTTCTGCCGTCATTACAACTTCATCTCCCAGCATTCCAACAGCCCAGTTGGTGAGAGGCTTTTTCCCAGCCATGATAAATTATTCTCTGTCAGAATCCAAATCTGCCTTTTCAAGTCTGATCATTTTTGATGAATTTATTCTGTTAACATGAGCTTGAATAGAAGCAATAGATGATAATAAATTAACTTTGAGCGTACTAATGACATCTCTAGCAGACTATAGATGAATTAAGGAATAAATAGATGAAATAGGTTCAATAACAGGCTGGTGAACACTTGGTCAGCAATTGACTGGTAGCTTTTCATTTAGGTCCTTTTATATCCTATGGTTAATTAAAAACCATAGAAAGATTTTAAAGCAACCTTTTGGAATACAGACTAAGTATGAACTCCTCCTGCCATCCAAACTTGCTGTAGAAAAAACGATTGTCAAATGTACTCCACTGAAGGCTAAGGAACATCAGCTTCAGAAATTCAGGTTTGTACCCTCCTAAAAAGAAATTTGTGTGCCAAACATGGTGAGAGCTTTCTATATGCATCTGCCAGAGCAGCACTTACCCAGACTTAAAATATCTTTTCTGTAAAGCCTATGAAAAAATAAACATAAATTATGCGGTTTTGGATCTGCTCTCATAAACTAGAGATTAGGGTAGTATATGAACTTCCATTCCTAACGAGAACTGTTGTGATTTCATTTTATTTGGTTAACTTTAACGTATGCCTGCTATGTCCAGGATTTCCAAACGAGTTTGAAACTTGGACTTTCAGAAGAGCTGGATGCTAAGCTTCAGTGACTTTCTAAGAACTGAGCGTTTCTTAAATCTGTTTCTAAGGGATCCTCTGTCATAGGCAATAGAGAAATGGCTGATTGAGGCTTACATACTAAAGAAAGTGATAAGTTCCTTGACTAATCTGAATGCTAGTACTGAACCTCGTTTAATAACATATGTTAGGCTTTTGTTAGCCTAGGTATACTCATGCCAAAGCTTATCAAACAGGAGCGAACACTACTTTTTTGCAAAGTCAATTATGGTCTATTAAATGTATAAAAATACAAATTATTGTTTTATGCTTGGACATCTTGTTATTCAAATAAGGCTGAGTCACAACCTAACACCTACTCTGAAATTGAGAGCTCGATAAATATCTCTCTCTCTTCAGAATCCTCAATATAGACACACATAGACAGTGTGTGGTTGTAAGATGTTTGTAAAATTACGTTTATAAAAGCGTACTTTAAAGATAAATCAATTTTGTATTCCTATTTTAAAAATTTCCTATCTTTGAAGTAATGGAATTTAATTTCCTGAACAATTGTATACCTCATGAAGTTTAACTTTACACCCCCACAGTTTTATAGTTGTTGTGCTCAGAATCATTTCTTAAAATAGATTAATAGTAATAAATACACTACCCTGTTTTCAAGCATCCTCATAATCCTTATGGTTGCAGACACAGAACCTGTCCTGACAGCTATTGAAATGGGCTGAAAAGATGACTGTCAGCAGTTGCTCACTCCCATTCTCTTGGCTGATATTACTGACCCTAAAATCTTCTAGAATAATCACAGCTATGACTGTTCCCTAACGCTGCCTTTTAAAACTACGTATGCTATGAGAAATCCTGTTCTTTAAAGAATTGTGTCAAATGTGATCTGGCCTAAATTATTCTCATCGTGTCAATTGTCCAGGTGCTGAGAGAATCACCTGGTTTAGAGAAGGAAACTACAAGTTTACTAATGCTACTAACTAAAATCAGAATATTTTTATATTTTAATTGAAAATCACTTAGGAGAACAGAAAAGAATATTGAAGAAAATCTGAAAGTCACTGTTGGAGGTTGTTCAAGGGAAACTGAGGATTATAACTAAATAGCATATTTTCTGAGAAGTAATTTCTTTTCTTCCTTCAGCAAAGGAAAAGGGGAAAGTCTGTAATATACATACATATATATATTTCTATCCTGTTAACTCCTTGATGCCAAAAACTTCTTCATAGTTGGAAAAGGCTTATGTGAAGCCATACAAGAAGCTTCCAATCAAACAGCAAAACTTCAGTGAAGAAACTGGTCACAATTGAATGTTTAAAGAGATGATAACTGTGAAAGTATCACCTCATCAGAATGGTGCCAAATTTCTGACGGTGCTAGCAATGCCTATAAAAGCCCAATTAGGAAGTCGTAGCCATCACAGTAAGTAGTTGTGAACTCATAGGTAAATGATGGAAACTCCAGTCAGGCATCCTTTTTCTTCTTTCAAATGTCTATTCTGAATGAGGCTCTGAGCTACTGTGCAAAGATTGCTCCAAATCACTCAGAGCCACGCTTCTGTGCCTGACGGGAGCACAATGAAGTTTGGATTATGCTGTTTTAAATTATCACCCATTTGAAGTAATTTTCTTTATAAAACAAGATTAAAATGACTGTAATTCAAAACATTTTACCTCAAATTGATGTGAAAATTGTAGTGTTCATATTATTTCCATTTTTCAATTTGACAAAACATTTCATTCCATGTATAAGCTATTCTGTGTTGTCACTGTCTTAAGAGTGAAAATATGCATTTTACTCTGGGCATTTTACTCTTTCCTTATGTCTTATTTCTTAACACTACTTATTTAACTTTTTTAAGCATGTCTTTATATAGTCTGTTGTGGTACCTGGGGAAAATATAAACAGGTTTAGGAGGTTTGCTTACCTCCTTTCTACCCCACACAATAACGGTTTATGACTTCATATTGTTAAATTTGTTCCCTGGTCTTTCTACGTGCCTGATGGTTAGATAAGTGCTGATGATAAAGCAAAGCAAAGAAGAATTTGAGTTCTAGCTTGATAGAGTTGAAACTCAGATTATGGTGACTTTTGTTTATATGAAAATTCCTTTCATTTGTTTTCATACTAATACCATAGTAGAAATTTCTCTTCATATTTTCTCCTCAAGGCTTCATGTCTCCTGAATAAATCATTTATGGAAAGAATAATATTTTCTCTTCCTCAGCAGTTTATTTCATAGACAGGCAGTTATATCAGTAATTCTTTTTTAAAATCCAGTAAATTCTGAGTTACTTACTTGAGTTCCCTATGAATAAGGGTATTTGTTTCATCTAATATAGAGTGCTTCTTACCGAGTTCTTGTAGTAGCGAAGTACAGAACAATACTGAAAAGCACTGGAAAATTAGGCTACTAGCAAAAGTCCGTGGCTAAATTAGTGCCAGTGACAATTACAACTGTAAAGTTCCTGCCCTAAAAATACCAATATACAAATGTACTTATTTTTAAGTTATACTGTATTCAACTGTAAATGCAACAGAATGCCAAACCCTATCACTTAATGTAATAACGATACATACGTCAGCTATCAGACCCTCAAACTCTGGGAAAGAGCTGCTTTGTGTGCTAAATCTGCAAAGGATAATTCATTCCTTACTAGGGGGTATGATTTCATGAGCTGAAAGCTTTAACTAGTACATATGTATAGGATGGATTTAAAGTGATTATGGAAATGTCACCGCATGACAATACATTATTAGTAGTCCCTCATATGTTGTATGCTGTCCCCTTATGTTTGCTGATGATAATTAAAAAGCAGATTGGGATGTCACGGTAAGAATGAGTGCAAAACGTCCCTTTTATCATTTGCAATAAATATGAAATAGTGGTCTTGCTGTATCCTTCAGTGATTGTTCTATTTGCGTTGGTGACAAATGGCATCTTTCTCCTTGTAATGTGCCTGTAGGGTTAAATGACTTTATTATTATTAATGAGTCATTGCTCCAGCTGCCCAGAAATAGAGGGAGTAGGAAACATAAGAGATTTAGACCTAAGTAATTACAAATGTAATTATTACCTTTCAAATTTCATTTTTACAGCAATCACAAAGTTGTTAATGAAACATGGCCCTTTCCATGTATTCACACTTTTTTGGGGTCTTTGTCAAAGGGATGAGTAGCTACATGGTTCCACTGAGGGTAGCGTATGGCAGATTGACAAAGTGGTAGTGACAGAAAACTGCTGTGAAAAATTGGTTAGAAAATGTTGTCTAGTCATCAAGGAGTCTGTGGTTCAGAGGTTTTTCCAAGAGAAAAACCCTCCTGAGCTGCAGCCATATGGAGGAGAGTGTCCTCGTGGGGAAGACAAAAGCTGCAGGAGGGGAATCCTTTTGTCCTGCAGAGATATGAAATGTCAAAGTTTTACTCCTTCAGTCCGTCCTTCCGCAAGGTTGTAGATTGTCATTAAGGAATCTAACAGGCACAGCAGAACCGACATGCTACCGGACGCTTTAGGGGAATTAAAAAGTGTGCCCTCTTGGCCCTGCAATAGTTATCCTAATTACTCATAATTCTGGATTTTCTGAAGGCTTGTTCTTCTGTAGTAATGGTAAGGGAGTCGCCGGGAATTTAGGAAAGGGAAACGGTTGTGGATTGTGTTAGGCCGTGTTGCAGATGCCGTGAAATGTAAGCAGTGTTGTTTTTCAGAATCATAATCTGAACTTGAAATTTATTGTGAAATGCAAAATCTGAGGAAACGTTTTGGAGAAATGAGAACATTTCCTTTCAATAATGTCATTTCTGCATAATGTTGAAATATTAAGGATTCTCATATTTTACATATCTAAATTAAAATAAAATTAATAGAGAAAATGGAAACTATTAGTTCCCATACTTTATACCCCAAAATGTCATTTGAATCAACACTGTCACAAAACAGTTGAACTTTGAAACTACATTTTTGATGGAAAATTGTTTTGTCAAAAAAACTTCAGCGAGCTTTACTTATATATTAAATTGGAATAAATATATTTAATATTGTTGATGGCCCAATCAAATGTAATATCTGTCAGCACTCAAATAAGCATAGTGTGTTACTTAGATATCAGCATAGGTGAATATCATAAAAATGTTTAGAAGTATTCACAAAATAAATGAAGTCAGGGCATTCATAATAAAAACAAATCATTTTTTTGTTTACATTCTAATAAAGAAAAATGCTTTTTTTTTTCTTGAAATGCTATTGGAGTCACAGCATAAAAGCCATAGAATATTTTTAGAATGTTGTACGTTTATTTTGTTTGATGGTCTACTGGCCTTTGACTTTCAATTTCTGTTTGTGTATACCTGATGAAAACACAATTTCAAAACATCTTTTATTGTCTACCTCTTGAGTTATGACAGGAAAGGTATGTTTACTAGCTTACTTAGCATTTGGGTTTTTTATGTTTTCCTTTTGAAAATTAACATTTCATTGAAGTGTCTAAACCATGAACAATAGTCCACAGTTGTTCAATTACTTAATTTAAAAGAATTTCTTAGTATTCTACTTTAGATCAAACTTTTGCTTATTTTTACTGTAAAGTCAATAAAAAGAAAACAGAGCCCCATTTGGCACGTAGATACATCAAGAAACTCTTACTGAAGTGAATAAAGGGTGTAAATACAGATATTTGAAGCAGAATTGTAGGTCTTTTATCCCACACCTATCCCTTGAAGGAGTTGCCATGTGCGAGGTATCTCAAACATAACTGAAAATGAACTTCTGCCTGTCCCCTTCTTCATCACCCTGCCTGTATTCTGCATTCTGCTGAGGATGACTCACTCATCTGATCCGCTTATTGTCACAAGTGTTAGAATTCATTATTACAGTAGTATGAGAGTATACTAATATTTTCATGTAGGTCTTTTGTCAAGAATAAATGCCACTGACCTTATTCCACCTAGAAATTCTGTTCCCTTCTTATCTCTCTGAAGTTCGTCCTTTTTCCTATCTCCAAGCCCAGATCTTTGTTCTCTAGCCAGAGAACCACAAAAGGTAATTGATTTTTTTTTTATCACAATGTCCGCAGCCTAAGCTTAAGAAATGTATTTTCTGCTGTTTTCACACCAAATGAGTTTATGTAGATTCAGTGATTCTTAGCTCTCTTCATGAATCTTCACCCTTTCAAAGTATTTAGTGATTTATAATAAAATCTGTAAACTACCTCTCCACACACACACACGATTTTATTTAAAACCTACACTTTAAAAACTGAGTATAATATTATATTCTGTATACTTACACTGTCGATATTGTAAGCAAGAATTTTCTTCTTTTTAAAACTTAATATATATATTTTGAATGCAAGTGTGAATGAAACCAAGCAACCTCTTTAGCTAGGTTTGAAGAAGAGAGAGAGCAGATGTTAAGAATTATCTGTAGAAATTACTGCTAAGTGAATTTCTTTTTCTAAGGATTAGCTATACAAAGCTGCATTTTGAAGACTGCTCATTTTATAGTTTCAGATAAACAGCCTTTCTGTACGGACAAAACCTCAAGCTCTTTATATTGTATTAATGGTTTTTTTTTTCCTGCTTTTATGGGGAAAGTATAGTAATGGCCATATTTCTATGATATAATACATCATATTTCCGTGATATAATACATGTTCTCACTTTGTTTTATCCTTTTAACATGTTCAGTGCGTCTTAAAATAGTATATTGATATGCCCCTAAATTCCGCAGCAAACCCACATGCAAAAGATTCTCCTCAATGTGGAATTAAATGAAAGAACATACTATGTTGAACTCTGGATTAAATAAATAAATAAATTTACACAAATACACATCTGTTTAATTGATGGTAATGGATCCTCATATACATTCCTAATGAGGCATTTGAATAACTATTTGATCACTAAAAGGAGACATAAATGGTATTTCAGAGTCTACAGAGTTACCTTGTACTGGTTAAGTGATTCTTCTGTCAGTTAGGCCCCATTCTGTTTTAACATGTTTGACTAGATCACTTTTTTAAGTTAAAAAATTTTAAGGGATGACTTCCACTCGCACGTTTAAGAGCAACTTTTACTGAGCATTTGAAACTTAATCTCTAGAAGTTGATATGAGATATACTATTCTTCATAGATTTCCTGCATCTCATATTTCAAGTAAAGTTTAAGGATATTTAAGAAAGCATAAAACTAGGTTTTATATATGTATACAGACACGTGTGAGCAATAAGGCTTTAGAAACATCATCATAGAGTATTTAGTGAAACTAGTGTTGTACTTACTGCTGCAGACTCCCTAATAACGCTTGCAGATACACTAACATTACTACACTTTGTGTCTTCCTGGTCACTGTAACAGATAGCAACGATAAGAAAAGCTCATCTTCCAGAGAAGGGTAAAAGGTTTTCAGTGCTCTCAGTACCGCTGAGGGGGTGGTGGCGAGCGAGCGGCTGTGTGGTGCTTAGCTGCCCGCCGCTTTAAGAGAAAGACGTTACTTGAAGAGGCAGTCATTCCAGGGTGATAACTGCTGGGTATCCAACTTGACCTATAGACTCTTCTTTCCCTTACTACAAATAAGAGTTCTCTCTTGAAAGGCTTAAAACGAAGTTTTATGCATCAGGAGAGAAAGTTTGCTGTGTTACAAATGCTCTACAGAAAACTCATTGAAAATGTTTCCTCTTCCAGGCGCCAGCTGAAAAATGGCAGCTGAAGCCCTTTTTCACCCAGCATGTTTTCATAGGATGTTGGGTTTGTTACAGAAACTTTACATCAGTAGAAGAGCTTAATATATACCACCTAAAATGCATAGTCTTCTCAAGTATGGGAGAAGAAATGCAAATTTCACTCTTTACTATGTTTCCAGGTCAAAGGTTATTGCTGGAGGATAAACCATTTTTCACTATGTAGTTTCACCTTGTTTAATTGATTTGAATTTAAATTTATATTCTGTGTTAAATAATGAATGATGTATTAATAATTAAGAAGCTTCAGTACAAATGTGAAGCAGTTAATTAAATATTAAATAAAGCACGTTGTATTACCCAGTGTTGTAATCAATATACTAGATTTTAGACTATTCATTTTAGATGGTCATTATACTTTACAAGTTATGGTTAAAATTCTCATTGATAACTCAATATACACTTCTTAGGCTAAGAAACATGCGTCCTTTGCAAATTACCGTATTTGCTTTGCCATAATTAGCAATGAAACCTGGACATGAAAGATGAATACAATTGGACTGTTGAAGCAATAAGGGTCAGTGCTGTGTATTCTACAACTGTCACGCCCATGTTCATTGGGCTGAAACAGAAGAGGTTGCAGGGGGTTTGGGGGCTTGAGCTTTTTTTGATGAAATCTCTTCCCGTGGAAAACAGCAATTACTGAAACTGAACTTTTTACAGGAGCATTGCTTTTAGACCATTTCTTGGTTTTGATTAATATAAGATTGAAATTCTAGTCAAAATAACAGTAAGCATTGACTTAATGAAAGATTAATGTGCTTTATTTATATTGCTATTATTTGTGAAGGAAAGATTCACTTCACGTCACAAGCATAGTTAATTATACAGGAATTACCATATGCTGTCTCTTTTGCCCTGATACTTCCTCCATTCCCTGTCTTCTTCCTCACCAACTTTCCCGAGCCATCTTTGATAACGTTTGCTTGACTAATTGAAGCCAGGTGCAAATCACTCACACCTCATACCATCGGGATTTTATAATAAGAAGCCGAACTCATGGCAGTTTTTAGGATTAAATTCAAATTAAAACCATGGATGTTAGGATATAAACTGTGTTCACTGGAATGGAAGGAGAGCTTATTCTTGCAAGATATCCGGTACAATCTGGCAAGCCTAGGTAGCACATGAAAATGTGTGATTTCCTGCATGCCTGTTGATTCCTCATTTAGAACATCTGGAGGATCAATCTTCCTGTGAGTATGGTTTCTCACAGGCTCTGGTAGGGGTATGCTCTGAACACACAGCTGAAAACTAAAGGAACTGGTGTGTCCTACTTGTTCTTTGAATAAAATGGTTCAAAGGCTAGAACTTAAGTAACTCTTTTAGGTTTTTAATTTATTGAGACATGTACAGGAAATAAAATATTCGTAGGAAACTTCTGCCAAAGGCATTTTATTATTAAACCAAAAAAAGTACAGTATATTATAGCAGCAGTTATTTAGCGTTTCTACATTCAAGCTTCTTCCTCCTGACCTTATTAAAGTAACCCAGTTTGCACTAACAACTATTCTCCCCTCCCTTTTTTATTGTTAATGTCATTTCTGTTCTCTTCACATAGTGGAGACCGCTAAATGATGTTACCCAAGTGGCCACTTTTGGTCACCAGGGTAATTCTGGACTATAATTTCCCTATATTATGCTTGAATTCCTGCTTAGATTTACTACCACATTTAGTAAATACACATGGGCAAAAAATGGGGGGGACACGACCCATTCCTTAGGAGCTATTGGCTGAGATGAGTAGTATAAGGTTGTCATCTTCATCACTTTTTTTTTGCTGAGCAGAGAGCACTGAATGTGCGATGGGAGCTGTTTAATACGAAACGCTTCAGTAAATGAGAGGCACTTCTGGATGCTGACAGAATAGCATTGGCACTGCAAGCCATGTATTCATATATGTGCTGTGTTGTGAAAATATGAAAAATAGCTCAGCAATGGCATAATTATGGGCAATTTGCTTAATTGCTTGCTAATTGTTGCTTGCTTTATTATGAAACAAGAGTGCTCTAAATGTAACACGGGATGGTTTGCATCCAAAATGTGTCAAATTCAATACTGGCTTTTCATTAAGACTTCAGCTACATAGCTTCAAAATTCAAGCACTCTATATTCTGTGTTTTAAGTTGTTTTCTTTTTTTTTAAAATTGTTTTTGATATTTTCTTTGCACAATTTATAAGCCCCTAAGCCTGCATCGGTACAGTGCAGCCTGGCAGTTTTTGAACTTCTAATGAATCTGAGTACTTTGCTAATGAATACATTTACAAATGTCTTTTGATCATTATTACAATTGTGGATAAAGGTGGAGATGTTTTAAGGCTTCTCTGGGAGCTCATGTTCTCGATCGTTCAACTCTTAGAAATGCACATCTCCCTTTTAACATATACATGCAGATTTTTTTTTAAAGGGATATGTGCAATTCTGAAAGTTTGGCCTAAACTCTTGGAAAAACTATTCTCTTCTATTTTGACCAAGATATCCTGCTTTGAGCAGAAGGTTAGACAGACATCATCAAAAGTCCCTTCCAGCCTAAGTCTTTTTGTGATTCTGTGATGCAAGCGATGACTTCCGTGGCAGGCCGAGAAAGGAACCAGCCCTCTTGATGTCGTCTTAGTAGTATGTCTCCCTTTTGGGGGTGGAGGGGAGGGCATGGGCATAGAAAAGAAAGTGTATCGTTTATACACCAAGTACATGCTTCCAACTTTTCAGCATTATGAGACTGCTGATAACACATTTGTACTAACAGTCTATCTTCATTTGAGAATTCTCTGTGAGAAATATTCTTAAAACTGGAACATAATATGAAGCTGGAAATGCCAAAGTATGCAGTATTGTGCCACATATTTTGTAGACTGAGGGAGAGTAGCATTGTAGAGTTCTTCAGCTTTCATCCCCCAAAAGCAAAGATAATAACGAACTTTTTTTTTTTACTATTTCTAAAACCCTACACAGGCTTTATAACCACAGAAAGTCTCTAACCAAAACAAACCTGAAAAAAAAACCAAATGGTATTTTTTTATAATTGTTTTGATTGAAGAATAGGTACCTGGCAAGGTTGGAGTTCCACGTTTTCTTAAGTGAAAGTAAATATTCTTACTGAAAACTGCTTTGACCTATAAATGATAAAGACTGTGGAACAATGAAGAAAGTCTTTTAACTATTGTGCTTTTAGTTATATTTGACAGTTCTGATCTAAACATTTCTTACGAGCTGACAGACACATTCTTTAAAAATGCTCTTAGTTCTGAGGCAGACAATTTAAAAAATAGTTTCATTCCTAAAACAATCTGGAGTTCAAATGAAAGCGGTAAACTCACATGTGCATAAGTGTGATCTATTCTATGAATTAAAAATTCTCTTTCATACTACTTGTTTGTCATGGTTGAAGAGTCTCCATGTAGTATGAAAAAAATATATAAAATTAAGGGTTTATTACTGATTGAAGTAAAAAATGAGGTAGACTGGTAAGAGTTTGATGGAATGTATTGTTTATTCATCATACATGAGGGATATGTACACTTCTATTTCCATTTATAAACCTGTCATATCTTATGTGAGAAGATGTTACTAGACACTGAATTTCAGTAGCAAAAACCATAATTTCTTCTGAAAATATACAGAGACAGCAGGAAACTTCGTTTACTTGATTGGTAGAGGCAGATGTCACAGATGTTTCCTACCACTGAGCACTTATCGGACTATGCAGAATTATCACCTACATTACTACTTTCAGATGAGAGAGAAGGGCTCAGAAAACTTTATTTTCACCCACATTTAGCAATGACTTGCAAGGGTGCAAAATAGAAGGGAGCTTAAAGAGTAGCAGCTAGAAAATGCCATGGTCAATTTACACATCCTCTGATAAATGGCCACTTGAGCACTGAACTTCACACTCACCCGGCTGCGTGGCTTGAATTCCTCTTCAGATGGTCCTCCGGGATGCTCGGCTGAGCCAGCCAGAGAATCCTTTGTTTAATGTAGGCAGCAAGTGGCGGAGGGGAAGCCAGATACGGTGCTGAGGACAGCATCTCGGTGCTAGTTACAGTGACGTCCTTGCGTGTTAAGTCCGTAACAGAATACTTGGAAATCAGCTGCATTCTATTGTAAGTTGGCACCATTAGTATAATACATTGCTAACATAAAGCTCTCTTCTTTGATACAATAGGGAATTGTTAAAAATGTATTATTAACATGTAAAGCATAGTTTAGATGACAGTGCAATGCCAGTGCCAAGTAGCTATTTAGAAGGATTTCAGGTGCTAAAGAAACAGGAGAATGATGATATGTTAGGAAAATAGAGAATGAATTAGACTGACAGAAAGAAGCTACATTTCATGGCCTGGAAGAGCAGGCAAAAAAGATAATGCCTGGTGAATATTCATGCAGAAAATTTCCTACATTTTGTTCTAGGTTCATTCAAAACCAGATGAATTATGCTCCAACAGTCATTTTTTACTTCATTGTGCTAAAAACATAATATTTCACACTGCTGGTTACATTTATTTTTACTTTACACTAAACAGAAACTGTTTTGCATCCCAGTTATCCTTGCTAGTACTATTTACTGCAGCAGATCAGTTGATGAGATTTTCTAAGTTTCCTTTAAATGCGGATATTGGGGACCTTGCCTGCCTCACACCATATTCGTTGTAACACCCTTAGTTAATTTGGTTTCCTACAGCATACCTAGTCTCCTAAAGACTGCCTCAGGGTTGCACTAATGCTATGGCATATACGCAGGTGATTTGGATTAAAATACCCACAAAACTGTGTTATTATATTTTTAAAATTTGTACTCCTTTTAAAGGTAGTCTAGAGGTTAAGGATATAATTGATTTTTTTAATTTAATTATTTTCTTTTTTTTAATGAGTGCAATATATTATAAAACAAAACTTGACTGTTACTGCTGGAAAAAAATTGAGTCAGACATCATACAGAAAAGTACTTCTATTTGCTAAATACTTTTTTATTTCCTGTTCTTCTGCAGCACTGCAGAGGTGCTCAGTGAAAAAGGTTCTTAACTCTTCAAAGTTAATGAGAACTGTATATTGTATGTGTTATTAATCATAAGCAGTGATGAAAAACTTACTCTGACAATCAAGATTACGTGTACCACATACCAACATTGAAAGAAAGATTATGACTGCTACGAAAAGTGTATCTTCTACAGTCCTGCATTGGCAGACTGTTGTGTAACGAAACCCCAACTCAAAGCCAAAATAATTTGTATGCATAACTTATGATTATGCCCAGGATTGTTCTAAAGTTTTTGTTATTTTTTTGTTAATTTTTTTTTGCTAAAACTAAAACTCAGATAAAAATATCTCTTTATTAACAGAATAAACAAGACTGTCATTCTGACAATGTTGTTAGTCTTAGCATGGTAACATGTTCCAAGTCTACAGGTAGTCTGGCAACTCATGGCACAAAATTATTGTCCTACTGATCTGTCGAGATGGTGTAGAGAATGTTTTATAAATGACCCTTTATTTCTGCAGTTGCCTTGTCTAAAGCTTAAATGTTAATTCTTTATTGCCAAACGCTTCTTTTGATTGTTTAGCTTTGTTTACTCTCTTACTGAAGTTTGAGAGAGATAGTACAATATAAGTATTGTAACCACTTGCTGTGAAGAGCTAGAAATGCGTAAGTACTGTTTCCAAATAAATAATGGTGTGTTTTTTCAGTTTAACTGAATTAATAGCATTTTAAGAGCGATTAGAAAGCCATAAGATAAAAAGAAACACTGAGGTACTGGGTATCAAAAAGGTGTTTTTAATAAATACAAAAAAGAACAGTTTCTGTATGAAACAGGGCTAACTCAACACTCTGTCAAGGTTGTACCTGATTTCAGTGAATTGCCTTGATCAGAAGAGGAGCAAACCTGGATAATTATAGAGCTTAACAAGACTTGTATATACTCAAATTTATGTTTCTAATAGCAGATAGTAGGACACAGAAAGATTAGACTAATCTACCGGTAGTAACTTTTTTTTGCAGGAACTATTGCCTCTGCTGAATGATTTCCATATTTATGTCTCCTACTGCCCATCAAAACTGGATTAGTATTTCAACAGCAAGGTGCCAAAGCTTTGTCAGGATTACACTGAAAAATACTGAGACAAAACGACTGAAGACATGTTGAAATGCCAGTAATAGGGCAAAATAGCATTTATAAACAATCATTTCTCTAACTGGCACATACTCATACAACGTACTTAAGGAGAAATAATCAAGAATATAGCATTCATGATACAACAAGCAACCGGTTGTCTACTTAAACGTGGTAGATGTAAAAAAGATGTATCCTGTATTTTGGACAGCAGCATTACGTATTTCAATGCCTGAAGGAAAAACTTAATTCATTTGTATTGAGATGTAACATGGAAATACGTATTTGTGCTTTGTAGCTTTACACAGATTTCAACATGCAAAGTATTATGCAGCATGTGTTTAAACATAAAGCTCAGAGGGTGAGAGGCTCCTACTCAGAACTTGTATTGCTATAAGTAATTCCGAAGCGGCACACCTTCTCCAGGGGTTATAAGCCAGAATCCAATTTTAAATGTTGTTTTCATGAAGACAGATATTAAAAATACGTATATATCTTTCATTGGAAAGTTTTCTGAAGACAACACAGCAAAATATCTAATCAGATACTCTTCTTCGCTCCTGATGTATTTAAAGCATGTACACAGCAAGAGAATATAAAATTAACACATATAATAAGAAAACTATTACAAGGAATGATTTGTAGAAGTTTAATTCTATTAGTTTGAATTTACACAACATGGTAAAGCCACAGTTTAAATGAAACTTATCAAGATTGTTTATGTATTGCAAATTACGTCTTTCAGATTTAGTAGTTTTACTTAGCCTTTGAAAAAATTACAATTTCTATAATCCTTTTTCAAGGGCACAAACCTTGCATCTACTGAAGAAATCTGGTTTGATTACGAGTAAACTACAGAGGTTACAGCTTCTTTTGCTATTACCCTTTGATTTCTCAAGGTTTCCAGTATCAAATGCAGGGAGAAATCAATTATCTTTAAAATAGCTGTTACGCTGTCTTTCATTCTTAAAGCTCTTGAGTGCATCTTTGAAGCCAATGTACCATCTTTGGCTATGTGTCCAGATTAATTTTGTTTTGCCTTAAGCAAAGCAAAACAATCAAAACCCCCAGTTTTAAGAGAACATTAAAAAAAAATTCCTAATTTTAATAATTATAATTTTTCAAGTAGTTGTATGCAAATATATAGAATTATGGTATTAGATTGTTATAAAGCTTGTAGCTTTATTACACAAATGACAATTTCAGAAAGTGAAAAGATCATTGTAAGTAGAATGTATAAGGGCATTACTTACATAGCTGTAATGATGGTATCATCTGTTCATTAAACATTAACTTTTTTCTGATGATAGCCAATGACAACACTGGGGGCCCCAAACTTGCAAACCTCTAAACCTTCGCTTAAGTTGTACACCTGGAGGTATTTTCTTTCCAAACTGTGGCCATTATTGTAGAACTGGGATTGCTTTGTTAACCTTGATTCCCTGTGCTCGTCAGTCTTCAGACCTCTGAAAATGTCTTGTCTTTTTCCACCCTCCCAGCTATCGAAGTAAATCTCCAGAAAGCCCTGGCTGAAGCCTCTGAAACCTGCACACAGGAGTGTCTCATCCTTGGCCATTCTGACAACTGCTGGATGCCACCTTCTTTGACACAGTATCAGCAGTCCAACACCCCTTTGCCGTCGTTTGGCTTCCAGCAAGGCTGGGGCCGAGGAGCCAGGCCTGAGGGACGACACACTCTTGGGAGGCCCCTTCCAAAGGACGACACTGACAAAGGCCAGGGTGGGCCCAGGCCCCAGTTCTACAACACCTGCGAAAGACATTGTGCCAGCGAAGATCCTGTCAAAGTCATTCCTCTGGCAAACTTCGCCGCGACCCACCAGCCACCGGTGTCTGGGAGTAGCACTACGTTTATACATGAGCACCAGCTATAAATGCATATCTGACAAATCCGTTATTTCAGGCTTTAAGTGTGACTGTACATAGTCACAGCCTAACACTGTTCTTAGTGCGTACACAAATTTGTTAGGCTTGTGAATGTTTATGTATATAGAATCCTAAATTTGAAATTGAAAAGCTAAATCATTAGGACTTAGTTAAAAGAAATTTACCACAGTTCTTGCTAAAAGCCACAAAATGGGGAGGAAAACCCACAACCCAGAAACAATCAAAAGAAAACCACAAAATCCTGTTCATTTTCTTATATGGGCCATATAGCGCAAATACCTGCCAGCAGTTCTTCCTCCCTATTGAAAGCAATTTCTTAGTACAGTTTGGGGAATATTACAGTCTAAATATAGCTTACTCATTTTTTTCTTTGTTGTTATAATTTATAGCATATTCATAGATTTCATCTTCCATTTCCTTAGCAATAGAGATCAAGTGGGCAATTTCTCATTTGATTACCTTACATAATAGAATGAATAAGATCCTAAAATCGAATTGTTAAGAAGGATGGTATATCTTTCCACCAAAATTTATCTTCTATGTAATTAAGAAGGAAAATGTACTTAAAGACATGACAACTGCTTTTGATTTTAATTTTTATTGGCTCAATCTACAGGTATTTATTCTTTGAAAGAATGCAATAGATGAAATAGAAAGCTCTCAACTAGGCTTTTCTGTCTGAAATGAACAACATGACAATGATAGGATATGCATGATCAAAACTGGAAAAAAATTATAAGTAACTTTTTTTTAATTTCCAAGATTTTCCTTTTTACCTTAACGCAAGCAACAATGTGATACATATTATGCTTTTCAAGCCATAAGCCTATTTCTAGGTTTTTTTTTTTTAATTTTTTTTTCATCTTGAAGAGCTTGCTTTGGCTACTGTTCCTGTGAGTTGAAAATTACATGGGCACTGCTGAAAACAGTAGGAAAATGGGGTAGTTTTTTTGGCTGATGTGATGTTGTGGCTGCAAGCTACTGGTGTTTAAAAGAATATTATAGTGATGTATATGGCTTTTTTTTACAGCTATATTCACCTATTGTAAGTATTCAGTAAAAGGTTAGCTATAATATTAGTTACTTCACCACAAACCTATTAAATGAAGAAGTACTCATCATTGTGGCTTAGTTTATTAGAGAATGACTGACAGTTCTCAGCAAAGAAAGCATAATCTAGGTAATGAAAGCTGGATAATTGTAATCATAAACACACCCCAATCATATTATTTGATAAAGTCTCAAGATTATTCTCTTTAAAGATGAGGGATTTTTTTCAGTGTTCTGTGTACTGGAGGATATATTCTTAATAGCAGCAGGAAAAAGCTGGTAAATTCTACAGTGGATGAAAAAGACGTTCCTTTCTTAGACAAAAAAACACATTTTCCTTCTAGTATTTTGTTGCTGTTTAGCCATTTCATCATTTACAGTATGTACATACCAAGAATTTTTTTCTTTTAAAAACTGCATAACTTTGTTTAGTTTTATTGCTACATTAAGTGAGACAATCGAAGTTGTATGGAGGGGAAAAAAGACAGTGTGTGAATATTTCCTATGGATAAAATTCTATGTAGGCTTCATATTGTAACTTAAATCTGTAATTTATAAACAAAACTGTGTGTAAAAATGCTGTAATATTAGCTGCTTGTAAAATTTACGGAAGTTCAAGTTGTTGAGGGTTTCCAATGAATGCTAAAAGAGCTTCTCTTATGTGCCCAGCAGGTATAAGTAGCTTTATATATCGCTGTCCCCACTGTAAATCTATTCAAATCACATTTAGATTTTATGTGCAAAATGAAAGAAGCTTCACTTTTAACCTACTGATAGGGTTTACTTAATGAACATCAGATTATCTAATGATGTACTTCTTTTCTTTTCTTTTTTTTAACGTAGTTTTCAATAACGTTTAGAAAAGATGTGGCACACTGGCTTCCAGTTGCATGTAAATCCTGGAAAAAAATAATAATCCTTTGGGTACTGACACACAACAGCTGACACAACTCATTTCCAATTCCAGAACAATTAAAAATTTGACAAATTAATTCATACCTAATATATACAAAGCCCTTTGTTGTTTGCTTTGGAGACATCACGATGAGAAAATTCAGCAGTCCTTTTCAGAGATACGCAAAAAAGGCTTATCTGTAGTTTACACAGATTTACCAAACGTATTAATTGTGCAAATTTAGAATAATGCTGACAGCTAATGCTTCCTATTGTAAGCAGAGGACTTTAGTTTTTATTACAGAGGGCTGCCATACCAAATGTTTACAGAATTGGCAGCTGCATTGGAGAAAACTCAATTTTTTTGCCTGCAACATTTCCTTTCTGGCTGAAAATTGTAACTGAAGTTTCCTAGCAAAGAACTCATTTCTACCATTTTAGGATTTTCACAGGAAAAGGTGAAGGAACCAGAATTAGTGTTTTTTCATAGGTAGGGAAAAAAATCCCAACAAACTTCACATTTGAATGCTTAGGGTTTTGTTGGTTTTTTTTTTTTTCCCCTAAGGTACAGAAGCAGTTAACCATCCCCCTTTCTCTTGAAAACAAACAAACAAAGTCCCAACAAAACACCAAAACCAAACAACAAAAAAAAGTTGCTTAAACAAAAAGCATTGTAATGATGAATCTGATTAGAGGAAGTATTAAATTCACTATCTCCATGAAATTGTGTTGTGATATTCTAAAATTCTGTCAACAAGATACAGAACAATTAATTGTAAATACATGTTGTATCAGGAGTTAAATGTTTCCCTCATTTTTATATACTACATATCTAATATATAAAACTATGCATTTGAGGCGACATTTTTGAGTGGCATGTCAGTATCCAGAGGAATAAAGTTACTAGAGACTCTTCACACATCTTGCCATATATATAAATAATTTATCTAGTACATAGACTGTATATTTTTGTGTAATTTTTTTTAGTCATTTAACTTATTTTATCTTACTTGTGTGAATTTGTGGAGAAAACAATCCTATATACAATATACAGTAAAATGGTAGTTACATGATTAGATTTGTTTCATACAGTGTAACAATAAAGGAAAACCTTTGCCTTCAAAGTAATGTGTCACACAGTCTAGCCTAGGTAATTCCCCCCCCCCAACTCAATACGTGCTTGTTGCACTTCTAAGTATTGCATCAAAGTTATGGGTAGCGGTGGCAGAAAGAAAGGTACTTCTTTCCATATTGTAAAGCAGTCAGTTATAAAAAAAAAAAACCTTAAAAGAAAGAACTGAAGTCAAATGGTTTGAAGTAAAACATGCTGTTTCTTTGTTTTCTGAAACTGTGCTGTATTCTGAAGTGTAACTTAATTCTAAAGAAAGAATAATTAGGCATGTCTGCTTGGCCAGACAGAGACTACTGAGCACCTGCTCTCTCTGGGCTGTGAGCTGGCCGGATGCAGGTCATTTAGCTAATTATCATGGCAATGAGCCCACGCTAATAGGACCTGAGGGCTTATGAATGTTAGCATGACAGCTAGCTTGACATAACATTGGTTATGTGGCTCTGAATCCAGGCAGGTCTTTTTGCTTGGCGTAGGGCTGGAGGAGAGCAGCCACTTTGTATCAGGCATCTGAGACCCCAGTGTGCATAGATCTGTTTGGGTTTTTTGTAAGAGAAGTGAAAGTTTGCTCTGTTGTATTCTGAGCAAGCTGGAATCCAGCGTGGAACCCCATCAGCCTCGAGCTACCATTATTACCCTGCTTCCAGCGTGGTCAAGCCAAAGACAGTAGACCTAAATAATTTCTAGTCAGTAATGGTTGATTAGCTCAAGGTTGTTTGCTTCAAGCTTATAAAGTTTGAGTTTTTAAAGCTTGAAAATTTACACTTGACTTTCTTTGCTCAAGTTTTTCTTTTGCAGCTTTAATACCAATCCTTAATGAATGAGTATCAATTAAATGATTGCACTGCAGTTTACTACCATTATTTAACTGGATAAATAAAAAGGAAGGGATTGGTTTGTGCAGACACAAAGTAAAGTTGAAGGCAAAGATTTTATTTGGTATACGTAGGAAAATTGTGTATAACTTATGTTATCCCTAGTGAAGAAAGAGATTGACGATTTCTTGTAAATATTTGAGTTTGTATTTCTGGGAAATCTCCCTGCTCTATGGCATACTACAGGATCTGGGAGTGAGCAGTGTATGTCTGTGTATTGAAACAGCCCTAACCACACTTTACAAATCATGCAGTTGGACATCATATACTACAGTCCAGCAGCATTTAAAGTCCAGTAAATTTGCAGTAGTTCTATTTCAGGTTTCTGTACAGCATGTTGTCTTGTTAATTACAATGCTTATTAATAAACTAGATCCACAAAAGCAGTTTTCTCCTTTGTGTTTCTGAATATAAGGGTTTTAAAAGTATTCCACCTGCTACACCTCCCTCCCATTTCCAGCTTTCCAAAACTCATTTCTTTGTGAAGCCCCAAACCGTCAGAAAGTCAAGAAAATTTAACTTCATTTGCAGTTACTTCATGCAACTGAGTAGCAGGCTTTTGGTAAACAGTAGAAATATTCACACACAATGTGTACAGCAATCTAGCTTTATATTATCAGAAATTTCTTCCATGTCTGTGTCACTTCTTTTCATACGAAGCTCCCTCCTTCTACTATGCCTCTGATAAACTTATAGAAAATCATTATGAGCTGGAGGCAGGAGCGTTTATGGCTTTTGTTTTGTTAGAAAATAAGCTATTTCTAATTGAGAGAACATGGTTCATAAGTTGTTGTTGAGCTAAAGGGATTATCCTCTCACCACGAGTGTGATATAATGAAAGAACCGCCAAACAAGGAACTAATGAAACAACATTTTATGCATTTTTCTGTATTATTGAAGTTCATATTTAAAAAGCAACTCTTTTGATAGTTGTCCTGACACTAGAGCAGTAATATCTTATTCTTTGACACAGTTATGGCTTTGCAAGCATAGCTTTCTTGTCTGCGGGACCTTTTCAAGCAGGAAAATAATACTTATTTTGGCATCAAAACTGTGCACAAGTGTATTCCTTCACTGACAATAACTGTTGAAACATTAGTTGTTATTCTAAAGAATGTATTCAGACTAAAAATTAAAAAAAGAAAAAATGGATAAAAAATTCTGGAGATGGAGGGTTTCCCTGGTTTGGATGGTAAATTCTTAAGCTGGGCTCACTGATATTTTGAAGGGCAACCTCGGGAGGCAATGAAACTGTGGAATTTCACAGAGATCTGATAAACCAGAAAATAGAGCAAAGCAGAAATACGTAGTATCTGAAGATGTGCATAATTTTAGCATTGGTGTCACTGTGCAAAACTGCAGGGGGATTGCAGAAGTAATGTTCCCTGGGAGTCATATTTTTCTTTCCTCCCTGCGGGCACAAGGACTACCTGGGGCACTTCTCCGGCCACGTTGGAAATACTTGAATCTCAGGTATTAGCTGTGTAGCTCTATAGAGTGCAATATTTTCACCAAAGCGCTGCAGCACTGAGGGAGGGCTGGTGCAGTGTTCAAAATGGACTGTCGGATGGACTCCAAGACCTCCTGCTAGGTAATCTGTGGTGAGGTAATAGCTTTATAGAACATACACATGGATTTGTTTAAAGAAGAACATGTGTTTACCAATAGCAGGCAATTTTGGAGATATGCTGCCCATATGATCATTTAGCATTCTTGCCTTTTCTTCAGGTTTCTTCCAGGTGTGGCCTTAGGACTGAGCTGTAGTTTGATTGAACAGCAGCTAGTCTGCTCCTCCTTAGAAGTGCCACGTATCAAGCAGAAGGAAATGAACAAGAAGGTACTTTTCTACAGCGAATAGAAGACAGCTCTCTTCCCTTGTGTGGTGGTGACGGTCGTGTTTTGAGAAGGTACGTGTGAACTCCGCTTGCAAATAACAAGTACTTTTCCAAGATGTAATCTTTTTGTCCTGGTCCTTGCATTCATGATCCAGTATGAAAATGTATCGTGTCTGATAACTACAATGAGACTAATGATATATTTCCTTTTTTATTTTTATTATTTCAGTGATTTAGAGGTCTTTTGATGGTGCTAATTTCATGCTGAAAACTAAAGCTCTAACAGTAAATGCATTTATGATCTGAAAGCTATGTCTTCATATTTAATTCGAAGCAATTCAAAGCAGGAACTTAAATCTGTAGGTCCATGCTTTCTGGATAGCTTTTAACTATGGAATTGATGCTACCTCTTCTTATACTTTTTCTCCACTAGGATTAAGAAGTCTGTATTTATAAAAAAGAAAGTTAGTACGTACACCTATCAAGGAAACAGATAAATGAAGTGCCTGGAAGGACTGTGCTAGACTTCAGCCCATAGCTTTAAGCCACCAGCTGTGATGTGTTCTAGAGCAGATGGGTAGGGTGTGCAAAGAAAAAGACATTTTCTAAGGCACTGAAATGAAGTTATTCATTGCTACTGCAGCTGTTATGTATGTAGTAAAAGAGTTGATTAACATAATGAGATTAAACTAAGAGAAATTGCTTTTAACCTGTACTTAGCTTGAGTTGTTTGGTTATCAGAGATGATAAAAGACTGTACCCAAAAGCTTGTCTAAATTTTCCAAACGTCAACTGTTCTATAAAAGATGTATTTTTGTTTCTCTGCTGTGTAGATCAAGCTTTGATTTACAGGTGTATGGAACTACAATAAGCCAGTGTATAGTTCTCAGGAGACTAACAAAACAGAGGAAAATTAAAATCAGTCTGAAAAATGAAGCGATTATAAGTGGGGTGGGTGGGTGGGAGGAAAGGCGAATACTTTGACTGCTTTAGGAAAAATACTATAAAGACACAGGCAAGCAGGTAAAATGAGTGACTTTTCCAGCTAACAGATATACTAAGATACATTGGGTTGTCTGCAGACTTGCAGTGCAATGCTAATTTTATTAGTTAACATTTTGTAGATACGTAACATTTTTGTTTTGCATAAAAATGTCTGTTAAAACCAACAAAATCAAGATCTGTAATGGCCAAGAAGACATACCTGGAATGTTTTTAGGCCTATTTAAAAAGGCCCTTGTACCAGGTAGGCCTACAGGCTAATTTTCAGTAAATATAAAGGGACTCTTGCTCTTGCTGTGCAAGAGCTAATGCTTTCAAGTGATTCTAAGTAGGGAGACCAGAATGGACCACAATGGTTTAAGAACTAAAGTTCAATGAGAAAATAAAGATGTGTAATCAATCTACATATAAATATACACACTCTCAATTTAATTCTCTTTGTTTTCAAAGTTCATCTATGTACAAGAGACAAATGTCATCACTGAGCATAACACCAATTACTATATATAATCTAAAAACATTCATTGTATTATGTAGGTGTGCACAAAGTCAAAGCTGCCTGTCTTGGCAGATACAAGTTGCCGTTTGTTTTAATTGCAGTAGAGACACTTAGCACTGTGCCTGCCTGGTAACATAGGAAACATAATACAAGACCTTGACATCTAAAAAGATTAGACTGTCTGAGCTGACTGGCTTATAAAAATGATGCTGAGGAAATTGGCAAAGAAAACAAGTCTCTGAAATTCTAAACAAGTATTTTAAATGCAGAAAAATAATCTAAAGGGTCATATTTGCAGCTTATGTGCTGCAAATAATGTGCTGCACAGCTATATCCATATAAAAGTAAAATTTCCACAGTGAAGCAATGTAAGAAAGCCCTTTTCTTAGCTGAATTCACTCCCTTGCAATGATTACACACAATCAATCTACCTGGATTTTTAAATGTTTTTTATCAGATTTCAGCCTATTGAATCATAAATGTATTTTTGTCAGTGTAATACTACTGAATATTAAAGAAAAGATCAAATTTGCCAACCCAAAACCTGTCACTTCAGTCTACAAAAGGCAGTTATTGAAGCCTATTACTGTTTTGGAAACGCTTGTCTGAAATTCCCTCAAAATATGCTACTAAAATACACAGGAAGGACCAAGAAAACACTAATATTGAAGATTTATGCTGTAAAATATGGGTGAATTTGCATATGTTTCATAGGTTACAGGAAATGTAATGAAAATTCAGGAATGTTAATGCTTTCTCTACTCAGAACATCTGATGTGAAGCGAGTACCTGAATCTCATTACAATGAAAGTAAATCTAGCCAGTAGGCTGAATGGAAACAAACATATAAATATACACACATTTGCCCGTTACATATTGAAAAAAAGAAATTCTTCTGTGTACTTCTAATTAGACACAATAGCCAAGGACAGATACATCACCCTTAATTTTAGGGAGGTGTTTTGTCAAAGTTAATTGTCTAAAGCATCTCTAAGTTGGGTATTGGGAAAAAGGTGCCTGCAGGGGTAATTCCTTCAGTTCTAAAATTTCAGAATCTGCACGTGCCCAGCTGATGATGGGGGGAAGCTAGAAAATTAAGATTACATGTCTGCCTTTTAGATGGCTAAAAACAAATGAATCCAAACCCTAGTATTTACATAAAAGATTATATTCTATATTCTAAGTATGAAAATTAGTGTGATTGGCAGATATCAAACAACACGAGCCCAACCCCTCTTCTCCCACCGAGCATGACTACTAACCTTTTCAGAATGGTTTGCCTGTCAGGATGCACCTGGTTGTGTTTTGTCTTTCGTGCCAGCTTCCCGTCAGAGGGGTATAGAGAGGCTGACATTTGATGTGTGCAAAAGAACAAAGAATAGGTTTTGCGTTAAAGCCAAATTGGCAAATATTTTTGTTTCCTGTGACAAGTTTTACTTAACTAGCCCAAGAGCCAGCCGTGCAGAGAAGTGTGCTCCTATAGTGTAAAACAGAATCTATTTAAGAAGGTAAGTACAGTTGCTGGGTTTCCACTTCCCTTTCTTCACTCCCTTGCTAAGTGCTGCGCTGGCACATCCCTTTCTTTTCTGTGACAAGTCTTTCGGAAAGCTAACAGGGAGCCAACTGTGCTTAGGCATGTGCACCTGTACCATAGAGGAACCAAATGAAAACATTAAATAATGTTTCTCTTTGTGCAGGAGAAACATCAAGAGCTAAAAAAATCTGCAAGAAGCGTTGCCATAATGCAGAGAAATTGGTAAATAGTCTTGTCTCTTCATGAAAAAAGAAAATTCTTCAGAACTGGGAAGAAGTGTCTTATTTTTGTGAGTTTACCTGTTTGCTAAGTGCTTACATCTCAACAACCTGTGGCTGCACCAAACCAAGAAAACAATTATGTCAATGAAATTGCTTTCCCTCAGCTTTAGTTTAACAGCTGATCACCTGAAGGAAGGTCACATGCAGGGAAATAGCCCTTCAGTGAGAAGGTCATATTGGGTTGACCCGGGTGATATCCCCAGGTCTCCTTTACTTGGAAATCTCTTGGAATGCCATCATCCACATTGTACAGTCAGACAAATCTGACAGTGCCATTTCTAACAGGGAAAGTACTAAAATCTATTTTTCCAGTAAATTGTTTCAATATTTAGCAGCTCCTTCTATGCGCATTTCAAACTCCTTCTCACTTAAGTTTCACAAGATTACTCCAGCTTGCACCATTAGTTTTGACAATTTATTACTAATTATTAATTCATTACTTGCTGGACTGTGTCAACACTGCATGTTCTCCACATGGTCAAGAATGAGCTGCCAAAAGCCTATAACTTAACAGCAGCTGCCTTACTCGTCACATCTGCCTCACATGCTACAGCACGCGGCAGTAGAATTAGGACTTGTTTGGCAACTTTCTGCTTTTCAGAAAGGCCCTCAACTCATGGGACTTCCAGAAACACCTATTACAGAAGGTCATAGTTGGCTGTAGCTGGAAACAAGTTAGTTAAAGTAACACCAGCCGCAGAAAGTTTGCGGCACATGCAATGGTGATTTCAGTCTGATTGAAAAGCATCTTTAGTAGTATTCTCTGATGATAAATGACCTGAGATCTGTTTCACTTGAGAAATGTGCACAGGCAGTAAAAGTGTGGATGTTGGTATGAAGGAAATGATTAATAATGTAAGAGTTACATTTACCTGGTTCTCAGTTCAGCTGGGCATACATATGCACAGTAATGTAAATATGTACTGTATCCTTTTTTTATATTTTTAAATAATTTCCTCTCCATCTTCCCCTCAACTTTAGTCTTTGTATCATAAACCTTTTTAACTACTAAAAATACTCCTCTTATTGTGAGTTATTCACCTTTTTCTCAAATTTTTCCTAAATCCTTACAACTTACTTGCCTAGTCATAGTTACCTTCGCAGACCAGATCTGACTTAAAAATATAATAATAACAAAAAATGAATTCAAAGAAGTTCTGCTTGTGATTTCAGTGCAGAAAGTTCATATTCAGAGTAGGAAAATTATTCTTTTATACAGCTACATTACAATTCTTAACTTGAAGTGCAGGCACATGATAAAGTTACATATTCATATTGTATTTCACACAGACTTTATAAATTTGATTTGCCATTTTCTTAAATGGAGTTTATGGCAGCTGTAGTAACTAAAGGGCTTACAGATTTTTCTGCAGAGGAATGTGCCCATTTTTGCTCAGTTTATGAACACTAATTTAAAAAGCCAGAGTTTGTGACTATTGATTCTATAATTGATAGTTTGCATAAAGGGTTTAAAATGTAGTGATCAGTTGAGTGCTGACCCTCTGGAGAGGCTTTAGCTGTTCAGCATAAGTCTAAGAAGTTTGACATAAGTAGATTGTAACTATATTGCTTGATAAAAAAACTGAATTAATCAAGGTTATTGTAACCTTGTTTATTAAAAAAAGAAAACTGTGTATTTATTACAGTAGATGGTGTAGCAAAATTACTTTTTAGTCCTGAAAAGTGTTAATTTATAGTAGTACTATTACTATGGAAAATTATACGTATTGAAGCAAAAAATCACAAAGGTGATTTGTACAAATCAGTATTACATCACATACTTCTATCCTTAACCAGCACAGTTAAGAAAAGCTGGAGAATAAGAAAAGGTCTGGGTAATATCTTTGGATACTATGGCAGCTTGTTCCTTTTTGGTCTTTCCGTACAACTACCACAATTTCAGCAACAAAAAAGATTTTAGCAAAAATGAAAACAAATTTACCTCTCAATTTCTATTTAAGGGAGCTTGCATTCTAGAGTAATTTAAATGTGATGCTAGAAATGAAGCTAGCAAAAGTAATTGAGCCTTCCTAATCTTAATATAATTATCAACAAGTTAAATTAAGAGAAAACAGTTATGCTGACTGAGCGTTCAAGGAAGGCAGCCAATATGGAAATTGTCAACAAAGGACATCCTGGTTTCTAAAGCTATCATGAAGTTTTAGGAGTTGAATTCTGTAAGGGAATGAAATTAGCACCAAGATTTATATTAACATGGTAACTTTTACAGTCAACTTCTTACACTGTTAGATGCTCCCCTTTGGGCTCTCTATCTAAAAAACCGTATCCTTAAAGGGATGTAAATATTATTCTACTATTACTAGTTTTAACCTTGTCCTTGTCCCATTTTCATATTTTAGGCTAGAATGAAAATCTTATTTTAAAAAAAATCAAGCACACATGAAGATTTTACTCACAAGGGAGAGCAGCATTTTAATTAATTGCAATTAACTTACCTACATACCTACATATCTGTCACGGGAGGATCTACAGGGAGACAGCAACAGCACAGTCAATAAGGGATTAGACAAATTCATGGACAACAGATCTAGAAGCAGATACTAAAAGTGATGGACAGGGGTACAGCTTCTAACACGGCTAACACAAAAAGTGTGACCGCTGGAGGATTGTCTGCGGCCTGGACAGCAGAAGATAGACTAAATTCGCTTGCTCCTTCTAAGCAGCATGTCCAGCTGTCCCTATCAGAGCCAGAACACAGAGCTGGACACAGTTCTGGTCTCACCGAGTAGGGCATTTCTCTTGTGCTTGTGCAGTCTGTCAAAGACATCTGGACAATTAACAGTGCTCACAGCTCACTGAGATTAATCATGTCTCGCAGGAGCCACTTCTTTAATATGTCTGCAGAAATGGCCCCTCTTCAGAAGAGTTTCTGCATAAGCAAATGTTTTAAAAAACTTTTCCTCTTCTTTGAATGCAAGCTTTAAAGTCCTCAGACTTTGCAGCTGTGATTTATTTTTCATTTGCCATAACTAGTATTACTACTGATCCTAGTAACTTTATTTGGCCTTCTCCCACTGCAATTTTCAAACAGTATTTGATAATCCAGAGAACTTCCATGTACTACTTCATAAAAATACTCAAAGCTGTTCTCCAAACATATACTCATCACAGTGAAGGCATGGAATACGACTGCCTCTCTGTCCTTTATTGTACAGAAAGCAGAGCCATAATTCTCTGGCATTGCATCATCTGTTCAACCCAGGTTACTCACCCTTTTGCATTATCAAGATTGTATTTTTCATCCCTGAGAAATAGCAGTTATAATAGACTATTTTCAAAATGACAGCTTAAGTGGCTCCATGGTTCCTTAACATCTATTCAGAAGTCTTGTCTCCTTGCATGTTTTTATTGCTTTCTTTAAAAAGCAGCTTGTGAGAAAGGTAATACATTATTAATGCTACATGTCATAAAATAAAATAAATACTCACTTTTTGAAGAACCTGATCCACTAATCAAGAGTAAATGAATGCATCTGAATTATTCAAAAAACCTCAAATAGTGCAACTTGTACTCAAATTGAATATTGTGAATAGAATATTCGCAATGTAACAAAAAGAATCTCCAGTCGTATTAACTAGTCCATTTTCCTAACAGGAAATGGTGGTTTTTTTCTTATTTTTTAATCAGTGTAAATATTTGACCCACCTAGGAGCAAAAAGGTCGAGGGTAGGTTTCTGCACTTTGTTACCTTTAACCAGCCTTCTAAAGTAACGTATATGTTCAGAAGAACAGTTGCTAGGGCAGAAGCAGGTAAAACTCTATTTCTGCACAACAGAATTAAGTCTCAGTTAATGGTGAGCTGCAGGTTGGCGGTCATTAAGCAGCTGTGCAAAGAACATGTGAAAAATGCTACCATTTGTTGTGAGAAAGTGAGCATTGCTGGGTTAATGGCCTTTTGAACCAGTGAGTGACAGCATCAAGGGCAAGACAGGAATAAGGAGATCTTAGGCATTTCATTAAAAACAGCTCTGCAGCCAGAGTTTGCTTCCTCCCTATTACAATCCATTTATGTCAACGAATTTTCTGGCACCGCTTCAGGATTTTTTCACTACAGCACCCTGTTTTTCACAGTGTGGTATTTATACCATATCCCCCAAAGATATTTGCATTCCCAAGTAAGAGTGTTCTTTGGAAAAAAACCAAAAGAAGCTGTGCCACATTTCTAAATGCATCTGCAAACTCTCGTTCTTACAAATAGAAGCATCCTAAGTACTGTGCAACAATACGTCATGTTCAGATTGCTGATTTATTTAGATGTTTCTATTGAACAGATTCTTCTGGATTCAAACAGACCTGCCCAGGAACTATTAGGGACGCCAAACTGGTAAAAGTAATGACAGTCACCAGCAAGCAGTAAAGCAACAAACTGCTATAGGAGAATGAAGTTCCTGATTCTATTCCTTACTGTTTCTGTGATCTAGTCTTTAATTCTTGAGATAATCAACTCTTCCTTCTTGGTTCGGTTTGCCCACTCAACACATGCATGGTTCCCTAATATTTCACAATCAATGAAATTTTCTCAGGGGGGAGGAAGAAGTCTTCAGGAAGAGATACTATTATCTCTCAACATCTGAAAAATAATAGCATGTTGCTTCAGACACTCTCACAGTGACTGGCTTCATGTCATTGGGGGTGATAAGTTAAAGAGCTGCTAGAACAGTTTTGAACACCCCTTATGATATGAGAATTTTGTTTATGTAAACCCGAAAGCCAATGCTGAAGGAACTTATTTTAGACATTCTAATATGAATGTAACCTGTGTGCTGCAATATAAATCATACAGCTATTTTTAAACTAAATCAACAACCTGGAAGTAGTACACTTCTGAACAGGATTTGAAATTGCAACTTCCATTTGCGAATCTGAGATTTGGCAGACATACCTTGACCCATGATCCTATTACCAGAGATATCAAATTAATGCTCAAATCAAGTAGCAAGTTTGAGACCTCAAACCTGATCCAATTTCTATTGAAATCAATGGATTGTTTCCACTGAATTCAGCAGCCATCTGTTCAAACCAAATGTGTGCTTTGTATTTTGTGACAAAAAGAGTAAAGAGCAAGAGAATTTTTTTCATCTCAGATAGTGTATTCCCTAGAGGAAGGTCACAAGCTGGAGCTATGGGATTTACGAACCCCTTTTGTTTAGTCCTGAAGGAACAAAATGTCTCCACATGCCTATATTCCCATTAGCTTTATGTGCTGTGTCTCTGGAATAAAGACATTTTACCTGGTTGTGTTTCAAAAACATTGAAAAATCTGCAATAATCTTGAAGAAAAGCAACTTCTGCCGGAGAATATGCAAATTTCCTTCAGAACCTAACATTAACCAGGAAACGTGAAATGAAGTACATACTGAGCTCTTTCTAGATGATTTAACTGAAATGTAAGAAAGAGTCACTTGTGTTAATATATTTTTCTACTCAACTTTGAGCATATGTACATGCATACATAGATTTCATTAAAAATTATTTTCAGTGAATGGTAAGTGATATACTATATATCTATAGCTATACATACACACAAGTATGTGTGTATAGATTTGATTATAGTGTGAGCAGGTCAAAGCAGAGCCAGAGAGAATGTATTTGTCACATCTCCTATTCAATCTCATCTGTTTTTCCATCTACATGTATTCATCATAAATCTAGTAAAACACGCTGAAATGCACTGGAAGGGCAACCTCAATAATGTCAGTAGATTTATGTGTTAGCAAGACTAGATTTTAACAGCAGCATTACTTTCCATTTCAAACCTGTGATAAAACTTCTGCTGCAGTTTGAGAGAGTTATCTGACAACACATTTCCTTGTTTCAAACATGGCAGGAAGATGAATGATTGAGTTGGTAGAATGCTACAGATAAAAGGTTAGGAACATCCTTTATCCAGATTATTTTTTTTTTAATATATCTTGGAGTGAAATATAGTTAATCCCATTTAAATCTTCAGTCCTTATCCATACGCTTTGCTGGGGGCTGGAATTTCCAGGAGCTGAGATATCAGAACCAAAACCCAGCAAAGTCGACCAAAACTCTTGTCAAACCTTGAATCATGTACTAAATGAATAAGGCTTCTTTTACAGCAATGAAATACATATTTATTTATTTATTTATTTTTATTTCAGGGAGACCTGATTTATCTCTCACTACCTGTCAAAAAGATAACACATTTAGTGTTAGTTAGTACAAGCTTTTTTATATTAATATTTACTTTGAAGATTAGTCCTCTTTCTTCCTGCCTTCAGTATTTTGACTATGTTTGTTGCCCTGCTGTTAGTATCCTACACACCACCTTTTTCCTTTCAGAATACTCAGGCCTTATGCTGAACGTTAAAATAAGCAATTTCTTTATTTGCAGTGTATTTTTATACATGAACACATCTACGCAAATAATTACAAGTGTACTAAGTGTTTTAAAGTGGTATGTTATCTCGTATGCTCTGAGTTTGAGATAGGTATTTGGCAAATGTTGATCTAATCTAGGTATAGGCTGAACTTGGGAGCTATACAGAAGGAGCTCTGTCTGGCCGAAGGAATGGCTGCCTGGCAGAGGACCACTTTCCAGGATGAGCTTGGTGGGTCCTGATTATGTAAAGGTTTTGGGAGGGATTCAAAACCTAATAGAAATAATTTGTAAAAAATGGTTTCTTTTTAAGTATAATATAGAGAACACAAAGCATTGTCAGTGTTGGGGAAAAATATCTCAATTTCCTGTCTTATCAGTCAGTCATAAAGTATAATTGGCCCCGCTGCACAACATGGCATGAATCATTAGGACGACATTATCTTGTCTTCACTCATTTCTTTTCTGCTATATCTCACAAGTTTGAGATGGGCAGCTATTTTTAATACTGAAAGCTCTCATACGCCAGGTCCCACACAAAGTAACACTGTCCTCTATCTTATTCAGTATCTGTCAGATCAGCAGTGAGTAACATGAGAAGTTCCAGACTCAAAAGCCAATGACACCTGACGATACAGCTCATTTATCAGGAACAAACACAGCACCGACCAGGTCCTTGAGTGACTGGAGTGTATGCACAGATGAGCAGCAGTTATCTTGGGACTTTCAGAAAAGCTAATCCTCAAACCTTTCCTCATGAGCAGACCTAGCTGCAGCACAGGTTTGTTTAGCTAAGCCTGAATCTCTTCAAAGCCTACACCTACCCTGCAGTCACAGTTTCACTGGGTCCTGTCACTCCGTAATGACATGTGTAAAGTGGCAATAAACTCAAAAGTGGAGTGATTAGAAGTATATTAGAAAATGATGAGTGGTGTCTGACAGGTGAAGAGGAATTAATTGCCTATCAAAGAACTAGAACAAAACTAGCAAGAGTTCAAAGCACGCAAAAAGAGGTGGCTCT
>NW_008825073.1:254284-264604 GCF_000699105.1 Pygoscelis adeliae | reverse complement strand
TTAATGGGTTCAAGAGGAGACATAGCAAATCCAGAGAAATCCTCTCTGTTATTTATTAAATGTATAGCAACAATGCCAGCTTGTTGCTATACATTTGTATGTAGCTACAAATGGTTGGATCCTGAGAGAATAGCAGGAGGAAGTACTGTACCTGCTTCAGCATTTTCTTATCATCTCATCAAGGTATACTTCCACTGGACTAGTCCGACTTTTGGCTTGAACTCACTACAACCTCTCTTACATTCCTTATTCACAGCCATCCAGTTAGGTTATTGAGCTCAGGTATGGACTGCCAATTAACGTGATGCTGTTTAATCTATGCGTGCACATTGGTATAAATCAGAGAATGATTTAAGTTGGTTAGAAGGGACCTTTGGAGGCCATCTGGCCCATCCCACCATCTAAGGCAGAGCGAAGGTTAGGTCAGGTTTCTTCGGGCTTGCCTTAGCCCTTGTTCTGGCACCCAATCACCCTCCCTGTGACTTATTTTTCAGTTATATATAATTAGAACTTGTTCATTTACTTACTTGTTTGCTTCTGGTTCTGTGTTTGCACTGGGTTTTGTTTTTCTGAGCACTAGACTGCTGCTTTCAGTTGTTTCTGGGAGCTTCTAGAAGGATCTGCAGCCCACAGCTTCTGTGGGCTGTGATTGGCAGGTTCATGGTTGTTAGCTGACTCCTGATTGGCTGGTTCTTGAATAAAAGAGGCCTGCAGTGTGAGTTGTTGGGCTGCTGGTTGCCTGTGGTGGAGCACCTCCTTAGCTGGTAAGCGGGTGCCTGCCTGGCAGGTGGCTGACAGGGCTGTCCGTGGCGGATTGGAGGCTGGATAACTGTCCAGGAAGGGGTGGGAGTGCTCTGCAGTGGTGGTGCCACACTGCAGGCTCAGTTCCCAGTGCCAGCAGCCACCATCCTGTTTGGGGTGGCAGGCAGGGCCCGGGGACTCTCCCAGGGCACTTGAGCTGAGCTTCCTTCAGCTGAGAGTTGCATGTTCTGGCCAAATGCGTGAGAGTGCAAATGTGTTTTCCAGGCACAAAGTTTACTTATAGTAAACTGAAACTTTGGGGGAATTCTTCTCTTTCTGATTTTGACTTTTTTCTGTTCCTTACAAGTTGGGCTAACCGTGCTGCTATTAAAAGCCTTGTTAAGGATTCAAGTCTATATAAACAGAAGGATCATCCTGAAGGATTGACACTAAATACTGGCTATGAACTGTTCTGTGGCCATTGTGACCTTTTTTCTGTCTTCAGGAGAGTCAGAGAAATCAGTTTGTTCAGTATTAGGAAGAGAAGACAAAGGGGTGACCTTATTGCTGTCTACAGCTACCTGATGCGAAGGTGCAGAGGAGGCAGAGCTGGACTTTTTTTGGAAATGCCCAGGGGACAGGCTGAGACACAATGGACAAAAGTTGAAATGAGGAATAGTCCAGTTTAGATACAAGAATTGTTTTTGACCATGTGAGTGGTCAGACCCTGGAACAGGGGATCACAGGGGTTGTGGAATTTCTGTCCTTTGAGACACTCAAAACTCAGCTGGGCAGCTATGAGCAACCTGATCTGCTTAGCCCTGCTGTGAGCTAGATGACTGAACTAGATGAGCTCCAGAGGTCCCTTCCAACCTAAATTATTCTATGAATCCTTTTGGTAAGCCTTTAATACATCGCTTCATTACTGCACATGCAGTAGATTTGAATAAAAGTATTAACAGAAATAGTCTGTATGAAATTTGAATATCCTACTTAGCATTTCCTTATTTTCTTCTGCATGTTTTTCCTTATCATGACTCCCCTTACTGAAGAGGAAAGCTTGAAATACTTTCTTGCAAGAATTTCTGAATAACATTCCTGGCAGAAATAAAACAAAACCAAACCCCAAAACCAAACTTCTTTTGAAATTCTAAGTTTACCAATGACTTTTTTTTTTTATTTACTTTTTGTTATCTTCATGATCAGCGTTCAGGGTGCAACATTCACATTACGAATAAACAGATTAATGAGGGGGATTGTTTTGGTGTTTGAGGTCAGGAGAGAGTGAAAGAATAATTTGTAGAAGTACTAGAAGCATGACTCAAAATGATTAAGAATTTTCCGCAAGATTAATTTCGTACAATATATGTCTGAGAAAAGATCCTGAAATAGTGTAAGTAGTAGTCTCACAGAAGAAGCTACCCACTCACCATGATGGTGTTGCTAAAAATGTATAGGGCATTCATACTGATTTGCTAACGTTCTTTTCCATGCAAAGGGATCGTTACTAAAAGAAAATAGAGGTGGCCATTATAAGGTGTCTTTTTCATTAGTCCTTGCTATCAGGCTGTATAATATACAGAAATTCTCTCTTCACCTTGTGCTAGTCCCCAGAATATCTCTCTACATAATAGAAAAAGAACAGAATAGAGATAACTGTTGTAAAAGGATAATGAATTTTATGACGTGGTTAGTAGATAAAAAGGAGATGACGGCATCTCAGGTAACATGGGGAGTCAGTTTCATTTGTTCCTAAGCCGCCTTTGTGTTGGTGTCAGGTCTAAGGCTCTACTTAGGATTCCCATTATAGATTAGTCCCAAAGGCAGTGTGGATAGGTAGGGACAGGTGCCTTCAGGCATGCGGCCTGCCAGCCTGATTCCCAGCCTTCCAGGGTGGGTAAATAGATAACTAAGATGTAGTAGACTTCTGTCCAGCAGCAACCAGAAGGTGGTGTACAGTCAACACAGAATTCAATCTGAAAAGCTGTCAGATGTCCTTGGGTACCTATCCCTGGAGATAAGAATTGTTTCTAAGTCCCTCTTTAAGGACAAATCTGTTCCAGGACCATCTCACGAGCTCTATTGTGCTGCAACATAAGACTGAGTGTTCTGAATTGTGTCAAAAGTTCATATAGCCCAGGATTCCACCTCCCAGAGTGGCTGTAAATGGATGCTCGGAGAAAGATAGGTTCCTCTAATAGCTGAGTTTGACACCTAATACTTTCCCTGCTTTCAACTATTTTTGGTCTGCTACTTACTAAACCAGATGTAGTTTCTATGTAGCTAGTAATGCATAATTAATACAGGATTTCTCTTCCATGAGCTCATCCAGACTCTTACTGAACCCATGTAAACTTTTAGCATCAATGATGTTCTTTGGCAAGGAGTTCTACATCCTAATGACACGTTGCATTAATGGTGGACTAATGTAGGTTGGAACCTGCATCCTGGTAGTCTATTTGATGCCATCTAGTTCTTATACATGAAGGGCTGGTGATTGATCAACAAATTGATCTGGAGCCACCTCTTCCATGCCACTCTCAGTTACAGATTTCTGTTGTATCTGAAGGATACAGGGGAGTCTTTGCTTACTTAACCATTTCTCATAAGGAAGCCCTTTCATCAAGCTTTGATCATGCTTGCTGCCTTCTTCTGAACCTTTTCAAGGTCTAGTATATTCTTTGAGGTGAGAAGATCAGAACTGGGTGCAACGTGCAAGATGTCAATGAATCATGGATTACTTGTGGTTGCTTGTGGTGCTTTATCTTGTTTTCTTATACAATTATTAACACTTGCTTTGTCATTGAGGCTGCTACTGAGCCGGTATTTTCATGGAACTATTTATAATAACCCCCAATGTCTTGGTCCTGAAAGATAAGTCACCTCAGAGCCTGTTTTATATATGAAACTAGGATTGCTCTGCTCACCCAACATACATCGCTTCATGTTTTTCTTCATGGAGTTTTGTCTGGCTTTAGTGCCTAGCTGCTCTAACTTACTCAAAATCCTTCTACAGTTCTTTACAGCCGCTCTTTGTCCTTACTCTGTCAAATGACTCTGTATTGTTGAACTTCTATCACCTAACTACCTAGCTGTTTGATCTCTTTTCCAACTTGTGAATGTTCCAACAGTCAGAGTACACATCCCTGCACAATGCCATTAGTGACCTCCCTTCTTCATAAGGGCAGATCATTTATTCCTACATTTTGTTTCCTATCTTTTAAGCTATCATTTATCCATGACATTCCCTCTTATGCCATAGCTTCTTAGTTTCTTTCAAAGCCTTGATAGAGAAATTTGTTGAAAACCTTTTAGAAATACATGTAGACTCTTATCAACTGGATCACTTTAACTGCACAGAGGTGACCTTTTTGGAAAATTCTTCTAGGTTTGTGAGGGGCAATTTCCTTTAACAAAAGGCAGGTTGACTCTCTCGAAGTACATTATTTTTGTCAAGATGTCCATTAATTTTTTCCTTACAGTTTCTATAGATGTCAGATTTCCAGACATGTTATTTCTCACATCTCTCTTGGCATCCTTCTAAAATTTGGTACCACATTTTTCCCTCCCCAATGCTTAGATGCCAAGGTGATTTTAAGTGAATAGTTATTCACTGCTGTGAGTAATTTGGCTATTTGACTTCCCTTAGAAGCCTTAGATGAATACCATTTAGTCCTTGTGATTTGATATTGTTCATAATGAAAAAATGTCCTGGAATCTCTTCTGTAGTCACTTCAGTTTCAGACGGATCCTTTGAGTCCTCCACAGAGAAGGGTTCTAGAGTAAGAATGTCCTCTCTTTCTGCCACAGGGAACATACACAAAGAATTTGGCTTCTCTGAAATACTGTTGGTTTACTTACTGTGTTTGTATGTTTAATGTACCAAAGTTTATTATCACTTCATTTTTAATGGGATGCCTTATTGTGTCCAAAAAACTGTAGGGAGTGCTAAAACATTTTTAAGATCTTTAAGGAAATGGAAACATGTTTGAATATAGTAAAATATATTTATTTCCTCTCCCCTGTTTAAATTGATTCCTTTTAAAGGTAATTTTTTCAAAAAAATTTTTTTTTCATAATAGTCTGTGTAATGTCAGGCACATGTACATTTCTTTGCTGAATAGGAAAGGATTTAATTAGAGGCTTAAATATTCTGCTGAATCAGGGCTTGATAACTCTAACTTCCTAACAATCGAAGTGATATTTCATGTATCAGCTACGAAGAATAAAACTTACCCCCAAACACCTTGAAGATTCTAGTTAAAGCTAGTCAAAGGGATCAAAGCTCAATTTAGCAACTTTCATTGCTTTTTTTTTGTCCTTTTCCTTTAATGCTTAAATAATTAGGCATACTTTCTTTTTCATTACAATGTAGCATACTTTACAACATAAAATTACCCCGAAACCTGTTTTCCTTTCATTTCTAGTGAGTTATGAATTGAGGGATTTGAAGTGTGTATCATGTGCTTCTATTCATTATTGTTCATTAATTATAACACCACTGTTCAGATAGAGATTTATCAGGTAAACCGAATTCTCTCTTGTTTCCTTTTTGGATGACTAGTTTACTAGTTTTAGATTTGCAAGTAGCTTGTCTAGATCTCAGGTCTTTCTTTTAAATTAGTTCCCCTAGGGTTCTGAAGTTCTATCAGATAGTGGAATAGTAAACAGTTGTTCAGACGTCAAGCCCTAATGTTTCTGATTAAAGCCACGAAAGACTTGCTTTCTTATTACAAGTTTCAATTGAAGCAAAAATGCCAATTCAGGATTTTCTTCTTAAAGGAATTCTTGTTTGTAGAACGAAAAAACAAAACCCTGTATTTATTCAGCTTGCTTTCTTTAAAGATTAAATGAACTTGGAATATAAACTGCTTACTTTACAGCTATTTACTTGGTTTTCTACTTACCATAATTTACCTAGGCTTTCTAACATATAGTCCACGTCTCTAGTCAGACTATCTCCAAAATAGCTCTTCAGGCATACAGTGTTATGTTATTTTGGTTAACAGTAAGCTCTGCATCTCAAATGTTCCTACCCAGACAGAAATAATAGTTTAATGTTTACAGCTTTGACAAGAGACATGCTAGCTACAGCACAAGTTTGGGCAAATGTCATTAGAAATGCCTTCTTGATAACAAGAGGTGTCCCTAAGGTAGGGTTACATGTATGAATGATGGAGACATATGTATGACCCTTGATTCTACAGCATTGAAGTAAAAGCCATGCAATATGCTGGCATAGGCCCTCAAAAAAAGGTATTTAGCATCACCCTGAAGAGTTCAAATTCTGTTCTGCTTCGTAGAAATTTCTTATACTGTTAACTTCTTATTCCTCCTAAGGGCAAATAGATTTAAAAAGGGAAATAAAGGCCTGATCTCGCATCTATAGTCTAGACTGACACTGTGGCTTGGGTTACTTCTATAATAAAAGAAGAAAACCTTAGGAGATATCTGGCTATTGATAGCTGCTTTAAATCCTGGAGAGGCTAGAGAGAAGCCTACTGCTGTCAAGACCAGTAGCTGATACCAAAAGTAAATATAGTGATGGTTAATGTTTTTTGATGCTGGTGATGGCTTTGGGATTATTATGAAGGCACGAAGACTACAGTAATAGTGTGTCACTGAATCTTCTAGATCAACAGCAGATCGAGTGAAGGCAGTGTTAGTGACATATGTCTGGTTTCAATACACGTGTATTAAAAATGAGAATAATCAAGGATTAAGACCAACAATTAAGCCAGGTCTTAGGAAAAGAGACTCTGAAATAAGATTACAGACAGCCTAAATAATGCTAAAACTACAGAGTGCAGGTGGTTAGTTTTGGTGTAAGTACTCAGTTAAGTTTGGGCTTTGAAAAAGAAGGCTGTACATTCAGTTTATTGCTGAGGTCCTAATGTTTAGAGTGAGGGTTGGAGATGGCAAAAAGTTGCTTGATGGATGTACAGTTTATACAATAAAGTAAAGGATTTGGTAGCATGTATGACAAGTAGACCTGATGGGTGGGCTATGCTGGTGGAGTCTACATGGTCTAAGTTTGTGCCACTGTAGAGGTTGACCAGTGTTTGTATTATAGCTTTTTTTTGTCACTAAGATGATCTAAAGGCTGGGTTAGGTTTGATTGCTGGAATGAATGGTTAACATTTAATTTTAGTTTAGCTTATCATCTGGGTGTAGTTAAACCCAAGGTCGAGGTAGGCCATGGTTAATTATTGAGAAAAATGTTATTTATTAGTAGGGTCAGTTCTTGATCTATTCATAGCTTATTTGAGCAAAACTCTGATATATGGTTTCATCTTAATTTTAGTCACAATCCTAATGCCTCTTCAAGTGAGAGGTAGACAGGCTTCACTTCATAGATAGATCTTCTGGGCCCTGGAGAACCAGGGTTGGCTTCAAATTGGTAGGAATCATTCAACATTCTTGAACTTTTCTAAATGCCACTTTATTTTTGTGCTTTGTGTGTGTACAAACATTATATGTGGCAATCTCTTTCTTCCAAATGAATAATTGCAGTCAGTTGCTTATCAAATGTAACATCCTTGAGCCTGTCAATTTTCAGCATCATCCCATTGCCAGTTCATTTCCCCCATCCCAGACTATGTGTTCATTTCCCATACAACACTGATCAAAACAGTTGGAGAGTTTGGCCTGCAGATGAGGCTTTGGCAACCTTGTTTAAGTGCTAAATTTGATTTTCTTTTCCAAATTAGAGGTTATGTGTTCTCATCGTCTCCTGACTCCTGCTGAGTTTCCTTCTCAAGAAGCAAGATGCTACTGATTTCTTCCTTAATGCGGAGATAGATAGTGCCAATAACACCCCTCCAATGGGTTTGGAATAGGGTGGAAGCCAAAAACTAGGAGGAGCTGCCTCTCACAAATTTGTTCAGTGTGCCATGGCTCTTGGCTCCCTGTTCTGTGGCAGTTTTACTATGGGCTGCTGAATAGAGATGAATAGACTGTCTCCCACACCATAAATTGCTAACCCGTCCTCTGATCAGTGGCCAGTTTAAAAAGAGTATTTTATTTTAGAAGCATTTCACTAATGTGTTTAATTCCTTTTCATCTTAAATTCAGACTATGCATTAGCTCTACCTGCTTCTCCCCCCCCCCCCCCCCCCCCCGTTGCTTTCTCACTCCAGAGTCAGGGTCATTTGAGATGCAGGCAAAGATAACAAAACAAAACAAAACAAATCTTAATTTTCCTTTTAAAGAAAAAATAAGTCAGATTTGAAAATTTGAGTTTTTATTTGTACCCAATAGTATTGGTGTTTCACTAAGTGTTTTCCATCAAATAGAAGGCATTGCTTGATGTCTTCAAGCTTTAATAGTTCTAATAGGAGGTTAGCAACTCTCATTTGTAGAGATATTCTCTATATAATGAATAAGAAAATCTAAGGCAATAAAATTAATGAGAGAAAAAATTGGTAAGAAATCAATGACAAGTCAATGACAGCTGAATGCAATTCATATAAATGTGACTGGTACTAAGAGCCATCTGTGAAAGCCTCAACGAGAGAATTAATCTGAACTTCCTGAACTCTTCATTTTTATTTCTGTTCTGTCTTCATATGTGTTTTATTCCTGTCAGGAAAGCCTTTGCTCTTCCAACAGTTTTACAGAAGATGTTAAGAACTGCAGTAAACTAGCAGACGTGTACAGTAACTTCCCTACAGTCATTTAAAAAAAATAAAATAAAATTGATGGTGCCATCTGGAGTCCTGGGAAGATTAAACAATTTTCTTTTTAAAATGTGTTTGATTGCATGTTTAAAGGTGTTTTCTTACACATACTGTATTATCATCATAATATTAAATCCGGCATTATCAAACAGCAGACAGAATAGTTCAGCGAAGTTTTACTTTATTGATTGCTATAAGATATGGGGGCAGAGTTCTATAAGTGTGCTTTGGAATAAACGAACATTGTGCTGCACAAATCATGCAGTTCAGTGCGTTACATTACAGTGTCTTTAGTGACTCCAGTCTAGTATCTCACCATCACAGCAATTGCAGTCATCTTCTCTAACATGATTCTGCAGCTCTGCTGTTCTGTCTACCATTCCTTATGAACAAAACAATAGGCTATAAGATATTAAATAAGCTTAAGTACACCATGAGGAATGTTGAAATGGGGAAATTTAGGGATATAGCTGTAGTGATATAGCTCTCGGTATAAACACATTGTTTCAGGATTTAAAGCATCGTTTAGAGTGTTATTTGTGTCTCCTTGGAAGTGGTTCAATTTTAGCAAAACCACGAAAAATATAAAAAAAAAAAGGAAAGAAAAACAAAAAACACTAAATTCCAAAGATAGAGACGTGTACTAACATAGAGAGTGGTATAATTATATTGGTTTGAGTATACCAATACATTTTCCTGGATAGACATTCTTTAATCATATTTTGGAATTTCTATTGATTTTTCTTGTTAGCAGTGGCCAAAACATGACTGAATGTAACATCTAGCTTATGCAACAGTGCCCTGAAATAGCACTTAGACATATCAGCTCTGCCCTCACAGTGACACACAAAATCTGAGTACAAATTTCCAGCAGCATCAAAATAACTAATGAACCTTTCCCCTCTCAGGAAGTTAACAGAAGATCATCAGTCAGGCAAGCACTTTATCCATCCTTGAGGATACTGCCTCATGTTACACCTTTCCTTCACAGGGATATCTTGGAGTAGCTTAGTGGTACATAGTATGAATTTAAAATACTTTCTCTTACCGGTAGAAGTAATGGTATCTGCAATTTTTTTTTTCTTCCACATAAACCTGTGTAACTGCATCCCTGTGGTTAAATATATACACATAAACCTGCATATGTACTTGCAGAAATCTTAATGGGTACAAAATCCATCTGCAAGTCTGTATTTTTTTTTTATATATATATATATATGTAAAGATTACTTGGAGGGGGTTGAAGCATTTTATTCTAAATAAACATAATATTTATTTACTAAAAAACTTGATTTCTCTGTGCCCCCCCCCCCCCCCTCCTACTCAAGAAAGCTAGTGATGTCTTTAATTAAAAAGTCTACAGGACTAAGATGTCACTAACGTGGTTAAGAAAGGGAAATACTCTGTGTACTACCAGAAGTAAAACAAGAAATGGTCTGAATTTGAAACTAAAAAAATACCGGTAAGTTGTTAGAAAATTTAGGAAAGGTCTTAGACATGTCTTGTATTCCAATTTTCTACCTTTTAAAGGTCTTGCATTAAATCAGAGATTGTTTTGTAATCCATTATGTGTTGTGCCTATTAAAATAAATGTGCCCATTTTTCTTCCATTTAAAATTTGGAAATCAGTATTTCAAGTTTATCTTTAAATGAAATATGGCAAAATATAGCAACATTCCTGTGAGGTTAATTTTCACTTGAATGTCATGAAATATTACATTGGTCTCCTGCATTAGTTCTGTCATGTATTCCGAGTTCTACCCAGTTATCAGGCCAAATCCTGAGAGCAGCGTGACCAACACACTCTTACTCTGCAAAAGAAAGGAAAGGGGATGAGACCAACTGAAGAGAAGTGTTTACCTATTCGGGCATAATGATTTCTCAGTCTGCTTTTTGCTTT